>NW_008825162.1:5299477-5347772 GCF_000699105.1 Pygoscelis adeliae
TCGATCTTGTGCATTTTCAGGTTATGCAATGTTAACAGCTCTTAGAATTTTTCATCATGAGAATTGCCATAGAGACATCTTTTTACCTTCTGGTGCTATGTGGATGCATCAGAATTTCATCTTTCACATACAATAAAAACATGTGTGTTTCCCATCTTTTTGATTCTGATTTTTCAAAAAGTAGGCCATAGCGCATGTTAAAAAAAAAAAACAAACAACTGAGTTGAGATGTGCAAGAATATATGGAAGAATGTCTTCAAGATAGCCCAAGCAGTTTGAATATGCAGGACCAAGTCTTTTAAAACCTCATATATCATATCTTCCTTATATACTTGCAGGATGTTATTCTCACATAATATATCTAGCCTTTTTTGTTGACAGAAACAGGCTTTGGATTTGGGAAAGCATTATACCTGTTTTTTGGCTATAAACTCCCATCCCCTCCTCCATCATGTTTGCGTTATAATTCTTGTAAGGGAATTTCAATTTCAGTTAACTTGTACAAAATCCCAGGATAATAATATTCACTCATTTCTGCTGGTGAATTTTTAATTAAAATGCAATACAACAGTTTATAGTATTCAATAAAATACCTTTTATGTCCAAGACTGTACTGTTATGACTTAGCCCTTAAAACAAGAACCGGTTGTGCTGCAAATCATTGCACAGCATTAGCTGCAGAGACCTTTTATTATTGCGTCAGAACCTACAGAGGGTTCTGAAAATAGGAAATATAAATTACAGTAAACCGTACCCATACATGGAATGAAAGGAGTGTTTGCTGAATAGCGTCCTTTTCTGTCACGGAATTTTCCTCAGACTTGCGCTTTATATGCTGAAATTGTCCTAACTTGGCTTCTGTGAAGGAGCGGTTTTTGGTTTTGAGAAGTTCAAATGTCAGAGTCTTGGAGGAAGAGATGGGATTTTGGTGATCTCCCCCACTCCCAAATCTCAGTAAAGACAGCTGAAATGTTGAATTATTACAGTTTGACATAAAAATAGCTCTGGTTGCTAGGCAATGATGAAGATTTGTTCTATAGGAAACCAGATTTGTGTTGCCCAGGATCTAAAATTGTATGCCTGTCGTGTGTGTGTGTTTATTTTTACGTCTATAAATGCATGCGTGTGTGTGTATATATATTTGCTAAATTCACAAATAAGTATGAACTTGAAAGTTTGCATACACTAGGGTTTTTCTGCATTTCTTAGATTTCATATGTGAGTATACCAAAGACTTACTCATTCCAAGTCCTCTTGTTCTTGACATGTCTGGAGTGCCTCAGTTCTCCTAGTTTTTGTTTCTCATTTTCCATCTCCTGTTTACTGTCTGGCTTTTAGATCCTCTCCTTAATTATGCGAAAATCCCTCCTCCTTTAAAAAAAACCCCCAAACCCAAAAAAACCTAAGGGAAAAAAAGGGGAGGCATTTCACTTTAAAAATATGGGAATGCAACAGTTATGGGTCCTTTCACAGCTAAAATATTATGGATAGTTCCTGGTATATCAGTGGTGTAAGAACATATAATCTTACCGTAGTGTTTCAGTGGGAATAAGTATGTATTTGAATTAGACCAGCAGGATTTGTCTCCTTAGACTCTCCTTAGACTTTCATCCCATTTGTTCTTGATTTCACAACCATTTGGTTTTTATTATTGTTCTTGTATGATCCACTGTTATGTAATTATCATGGATTTGATAGATCTCAATATTCTTGGTCTCCTTTTGCTTCTTTTAAAGGTAACATTAGAAAAGTTGCTTTCACTTCACCGTGTTCAAATAATTCGGGGACCAGCCAAAGCTTCAGTTTTTTCAGTCACCCTCTTAGGCTATCCTATAATGCAGAATCTTCATCTCAGACAGTCCTTAGAGCCAGGTAGGTCTGAATTAACTGCGGTAGCAATACTTGCTGTTCCCAGAAGGAATCTGAATCTCAGTCTGAATTGGTAAGTTCAGTCGTGCACAGGGAACAGTATGATTTCTCCAGTGTTTATTTGTCCATCTGCAGAGAAATGTGCTGCTCTTGTTCTCTTCAAGTTTTTTAAAGTGTACAGCAGCGTGTACTCCCACCTCAAACCTAAATTCTCTACAGACACAACAAATTTGTGAGAGGATTTCTGTAAACAGGAAAATTAGAATTCCTTTTTGCACACGGAATAAGCCAGGAGCATATATAAATTTGGTTTGACGATGGCAAGAATAAGAGCTAAACTAGGGGACTGTTTTAGACTTCATAAAAGGGAGGCATAACAATGGGTGAGGAGTGTGTCAAACATTGCAAAGGGGTGGAATACAGATTTATCAGCCTATTTGAACGGGGTACTAGAGCTGCAGTTTCATCTGCTGCTATAAAGAAGCAGTATCAGAGCATGAAATTAGGAGTCAAGTAATACATATGCCATAGCCAAAAGTGAAACAATTAGCTGCATGGATCCACAGAGTTTATCTACTGATTCTATTGTGTTTTCAGCTCCAAACATGATGGTTTTCACTCACTGAGCAGCAAAGGCAGTAAACAAAATTAATTTGCTGAAAAAGAAGTATTATTCTAGCCTGCAGCAGCAACTCAGCCTTGTAACTTTAGTGGGCAATATGATGCATGTAGCATCTGTAGTGAATGGTAAACATGTGGTGTTTGTGTACTGCAGACTAAAACACATTAACTCCTGTTGAAATCAGTTGGAACTTGTACTCCAACATGGATCTTCATTTGTCTATGTGTTAGAGAAAACCATTCAGAAGTTTGGTTCTGTATTTGAGACCATAGCTCATGAGCGCTGTCTTGTGGTCCTCAGTTACTTGGTGTGAACTGCATTGAGGTCAGGACTGGAGTTTGCTGCCTTTTAGGCATAGGAAAAGTATAGTTTATGATCATTTACACTGTGCACTGCAAATATGATCTCCTTATGCGCTGTTGGATTTTGTTAAAGTATCAAAAGATGTTAAAAAACCCAGTTTAAGTCTATTTTCCTTTTTATGCCTCCTGTTAAATCAGTAGAAAATTGCAATGATGGGTAAAGAAGATGCGTATTTGTGATTGCAGAAACACTGTTATACAGTAATACTTAGACAAACAAATAAATGATGGCCGGTGGCATAAAAATTGCCTAAGAAATCATTGTATTGCCCAGATGTTGTACATGAAGTAAGGAAAACTTAAGGCTTTTGGCGTTTTTCCAGTCACAGTCATTTTGCTAGACTGTAATAAGGTGCACAGCATGCACTGTATCTCAGTTAATAACCATTTATAGTTTAAACACGTTCCCTGTAGCCGTGTTTTTGTTCTGTTTGTTTGCTCTTGTGGGCAGTTACGGAGTAGCATCCACTGTTCTGTGAGAACAGGCACATATGGAAGACAAGTCTTAAGCTCAGGCTTTCAAATCCTCATGAATGGGTTTTAATTCTGGGAATTTAACCTATAATCAGGGGTAGCAACATATTCCAGTGGAAAAGATCTTCATTTGACATATCATTATCACAGTAACAGCCAGCTGTCCCTCAATTACAGAATGAGACTTTCTATTTCAGCCTTTCTAAAACAAAGTTAATTAGAATGTTTCCCCTCATGTTTGTCTAAGGACAGTTTTGAAAAGGAGCATGTGAAGAATGACAAATGAAAAAAACCAGGAGCACTGGATTCAATGCACATGTTTCACATGGCTTTTTAAAGTAATCAGGCATAGGTATTTCCATTCTGTATCTTTTTTCCCAAGGCAACAAGCAAATGTTAAGACAATGAAAACACGAACGTGTAACAGGCTAGATTTTGTTCATAGGCTTTAAGTCACCAGGTTTCTTTGACGTTTTGTCTGTCTTCTTTTCCTTAGCTCTCTTTGCTTCTACCTGTAAGCTGGCTAATACAAGGAGCATATTCCTTGACACAGCCATGTGTATAACTTGCGATTTTTGGCACAAACCTTGTGTGTGTGTGTTGTGGCGGGTGGCTGTAATCCTTTTAGCTTTACTGATTCCAAGCGCTTAACTTCTTTATGAGGGTTTGTTTGCCCTGCTTTCTTCCTTTTGATTTAGCTAAACTGAAGCAGAACATTATTTTTAATAATCTAAGTAAATAATTCCCTTTTATTGATTAAGAACATAATGAACAGGTTTGTATCCAAGATCCATATAGCCAAGTATTCTTTTGCAAATGGTAGCCAAAAATGGATGCCTGTAGAAGAATATTTAAGCAAGGCTGGCATATGCAATCATCCCTCCTATTCCTCTCCAAACCTTCCGTTGTTTGCAACTTGAGTTATTTTTCTGAGCCTAATATAGTTGGTGTGCATGAAACAACTGATGCTTGATTTCTCTTCCGTAAGTTTGTTCAGTTTCTTATTAAATCCAAACAAATTCATAGCATCTACAGCATCAAGCTTCGGGTTTTTTTTCAACTGAATGGAGTGCTGTGATCAAAAACATTTAATCTTTATAACTAATCTACTATAGAGGTGTAAAGTTTGATACAAATCCAAAAATTAAGCAACATGAAGTTCAAGGCAAAGACAACTGGTATTAACGTTTCTGAAAACAAAATTTAAACATTGTGAATTTAAGGTTGTTTTCAAAAACTTGTATTTTTTTGGTGATTAATAGATATTTGCATTTCCATGTGTGAGAGGAGAAATTTTTGCTTTTCTCTTGTTCAGGCTGTGGAGATGCAGAAGCTTTATCAGTGATACACAACTGCTGAAGACTTTAGATCAATATTTTCTTTACTACACAAACCAAATCCCCGAGGGTGCAATCGGACTGAGTAGGAAATGACTTTCTTCCTGCCCTTTTCTACACACGTGTCTGTATTCAGTTATCACAGAACATCTGTTATCTAGGTAAATTAAAACTGGATGGAAGACATGGTATTGCTTGATCAATAAAATCCAGCTGCTCTAGTTTTTGGGTTTTTGCTCATCCTATATGAAGGACTGTTTCATATTTTCTTTATGTACAACTAAATAAGAATTAAATATTTTTCTTCTGGTAGATAAGTATGTATCAATGCATTTATCACATCACTGTAGTATACCTTCACTTCAAATTCTTTTTTTTTTCAGGTGAAGTTTCTTATGACTTTAGTTTATGTTCCTTTTGATATGAATTCTGAACATCCTCTGTTAATGGAGATTAGAATTGTTGGGGTAAATTTTTAAGCACTTAGTTAAGTGATAACTTGCTAACTAGAACTACATTGTATTATATAGTAATTTGTCACAGTTATTGGGACAATTTAAAACTGTTAACAAAAACTTTATATGTATATATTTTACTATATAATATAAAAAATAACAATATAATATATATAATACATATTTTACTATAAAAATGATCCTTGATGTGGAAATACATTCAGAAAGAAGTCAAGGTACAGCTAATTATAGAAGAGGGGACTTTCAAGAACAGATGCAGTTGGGTGGGGTTTTTTTGTTGTTTCATAATAGGTCACTGAATTGCTCATCAGAGAGAAAATGAAGTAGAATCACTGTCACTGTTCTATCTATTTTATAGGTTCCAAATAGCATAATTTGTTTTTCCATGTAGAAAAAAAGGGGGGGGGGGAAGACGCTGAGCCACACATTGTTGCCTTTATGGCTAATGAATATAGATATGAAGTATAACTCAGCAGTATGTTTTAAAAATGCTAAAATAAGATGACACTAATCTGGGAGAGAATTCTCTATAGTATGGAAACCTCTAGTGTCACTTTACAGAATGAAATTCAACGAGTCGTTGTTTGTTGTCTAAAAGAAATGTATTGAAATGGCTCCTCAGTGTTTTTCCATATTAAGACATTCTTTATTGCCCCCTCACAGACCCTAGGATTTTTTTTTTTAACAACAAAGGAGCTATCATTAATTGGAACAGCAATGCTGGCTGCAAAAGAAAAAAAAAATCAAACAACAAAACCAACAAAAAAACCCTAAAGAAAATCCTTTTGTTCATTAACTTTCTAAATATTGAATGAGTACTTTTGAGTTCAGTGAACCAAATCTCAGCGTCTGTAATTCAATCTGATGTAGATGCATTGTATTCTTAATTTAATCCAGCAGCAAAAAAAAAAATCTACGAGAAATGTAAAGAATGTTTGAATATAATAAAAAGATAAAAAGTTAAGGGTCCTAATTGGCACAATAAGAATTTAAAGACATATGTAATCTGATGTTCATAGAACTGTTCTCCAAGGTATGTTGATGTAAGAAATGTGAAAGTACTCAGCAGTAGAGCTTCCACGAGCAGCCTTCTCTGTTTTGTAAACATACCTTTCAAAAGTGTTTCTGCTAGATATTAAATGAATTGCTATTGAAGGACTGTTTGGAAATTTCCATGTAGCCTTTTATTTGTTGCTTGTTAACTTAGTAGCTGTTAAAGAACTTTTTGGTACCATTTGAACTCTAGAGTAATGCTTCAAACATGCTCAAGGAGATTTTTATGTTTTCCATGGTTAAATATTGCTTTCCTGGGCATGTATTAAGGATTGGGCATATCACCTTTCTGCCTGCAGTTCAGTGGTTAACATGCTTAACTGGTTGCAGTACTGGTTAATACAGCGATAGTTCAGCTTATTGAATGCTGGATATTAGCAAAGCTGAGGCATGAGGTGGGATCTTGATGTTCAGAAATCATAGCAGATGGAACCAGTTATTGCTCCTAGTTACCTTTAGTCTAATGTTCACCTCTTACCCCGTAGGCTTCCAACAAGGATAAAACACAAACTGCTTTTGTATAGTTGTCAGCCAGTAAGCTGGTCTCCTTAAGAGAGGATGTTGCTTTTGTAGACACCACAAGTCTCTGAAGAAAAGTGTTGCGGTACTCTGTATTTAATTCTAAATTATTAGCTTCTGCTTTCTAAAACTCTACGTGGAAAAATAAATTCATGTTTGGAATGTGAAGTTTTTATTCTCTCATCCATAAGTCTCATCTGTACTCCTTAATTTTATTTTACAGAAATGTAACGTCATATAATTGCTTTATTTATTATAAATAATTTATTTTCTTCACGGACTGTAGTAACAGTTCTTTGGATAGAAAAAGAATAAAGTATAGTCCTTGGCGGGGCAGGCAGGAATCCAGATTGATTTCAACCACTGCACGCAGGAGCTTCCTAAACATCAACTGAAGTAACAGTTCCATTTTTTGGCTGAGAATACTTTCAGATACACGTATCCTAAAAAACGTTATTCATGTGAAAATGGATCTCCTCATAGCAGGGACAACTTTTTCTTGGGCTTAGAAGTTTAGGATTAGCGTGTGGATGGAGCTACTGTCCTGGCTTTGTGCAGTTTTGCTGTATCTGGGAGCTGTCCATCTGCTCTTATTTTATTACATTCAAAGATTGAGTTGCTGGTAGCAGACACAAGGAATTAATCAAAGAATTAAACTGGT
Organism: Pygoscelis adeliae; assembly: GCF_000699105.1. Taxonomy (NCBI): domain Eukaryota; kingdom Metazoa; phylum Chordata; class Aves; order Sphenisciformes; family Spheniscidae; genus Pygoscelis; species Pygoscelis adeliae. The sequence continues at coordinate 5,306,851 of NW_008825162.1, forward strand.
AATCTGTTTTCTAAATGGCAACTTTGCTGCAGGGATTCTTATGATGAGACAGTGTCTTATAAAAACACTGCCAAAACTTGGTTAGGAACTAGCCTGAATTTTACAATGACCCTCTCTCTTTAAGGAAGGGGGGGAAAAATGAGGACATGGGCTAAATTTACAGTCCTGATAAGTACTAGGTTTTCTAGCCCAATAGAAACTAATTAGAATAGGAAATTGTCAAAGGACCCAGACTATAAGGAATGCATTTTATGTATACACCAAGTAACATGAGGTTATTTTGAAAAGATGACCTCAAGGACTCGGAAGAGATTTCTCAGAAGGAAGTTCAAGTCTGTGTATGGTTTATTTAGCAAGGCAAAGAATTCGGCTTACATACACCACATGAAAGAGGAAGGTTATTCCATTCGTTAGTGCTATAGCTTAAAACATATCACCTGAGTGCAGATCTGTATTTCCTTACAGGCTTCCTGCATGCCTTTCAATTTCTCTGTACCTGCTTTTTTAAATTGGAAAAACGGGTCAAATAACACTTCCCTGCTTTGTCTAAATAACCTGGAGGCAAATATTTCAAGGCCATCAGTGTTCTGAGTAAATCCTGAAGTCTGTGAGATGTTTTGATGCTATCGTAATAATAGCCAGATATATAAGCAAAAATTAGATATTTATATTATCTTCAGTCCTAGCTGCTTGAAATATTTTATAAATGTTGATGATGATCATAGTATGAAAACTCTCCATTTCCGGACGCTATAACTAATCAGTCTCAAGTGTGCAAATGACGTAACTGAGGCTGACAAATTGCCATCTTAAGTTCACCCCAAAACTCTGCTTCGCTGCTGCTGAGGGCAGTTTGTCAGCCCTCAGAGTCCCCATCCCGTCCCTTAGCTGTTTAGCTTTGTGTTCTCCAAATGCCTCTTGGTGGTAGGTTAGAGTGAAACTCCCAAATTGTGTTAGTGAATTGCTGCGTGCAAAAGGCAGTTCCAATTTTACGGAGCCAGTGCTTTGAGAGAAGCAACTGTGTGAAAATGAATGATTTTTGGTATTCAGTTGATACTAATGATGTTAATGTAGGTAGTCTTTACTCACAGGATTAGCGTAGTGATCTCTGTTGGAGGGGGAGTACTATAATATGTAGATACTTCTATGTTTATTACTTGTCTGACAGCACCCAAATCCGATTCAATGAGTGAACTCTCAGTAGCTACAGGGTGTTGTGGTTAGGCATTGAAGAACGTCTCTACTTAGAATAATTTGGTGAATACATAGTAGCAAAAGTAAAACGTTTATTTTTAAAAATCGAACTCTTTTTTTCTTGTATGGTACTATATTTTTGCTTTGCCTTTGTTCAGCATGTATGAGGAAATTGTCAGTTTTGTTTTTATTTATGTTGTATTTTCAGTAGTGTGTTCTCCTGCTTTACAATATGATGTTATAATTTGGATTTTTGTGCGTGTCAAGGAAATATGTGTAATACATTTTTGTTCCTAGGTAAGGGTAAGCTTGTATATGTACATATTTATTTACCTAGAAAATAAAATCAGGCTCCAAAGTATTTCTCATGTTATCTTTTGTTGTTTTTCCTTTATAGGGAAAAAAAAAAAATTAAATTGTAATGTTATTTCTTTTGTAGAGGTATGTGACCTATGATGAATTAGCAAACTTCACTACTTTTATTTGGTCTCTTGACAGAAACTGAATACAACTTCCCACATACAGAAAACTAATGTTTCGTTGAAACACAATAGTATGTCTTTAAGCTTATTTTGTCTCTAGATGTACTCTGTCTTCTATTTTTAGAAAAGTTAAATGAATTGAGCATGTACAAAATTAGGCAGCTCAGAACATAATGAACTGTCCTAAGAGGCTGGGGAAAGTAGCCTGCCCATTGGTTAATATGTATGTTTTCTGGATCCCAAGGCTACTGTTCCCATTCCTGTTGGTAAAGTCACGGAATCCTCAGAATCCTGGTTTTTCTCATCCATCTTGCACGAAAGATCATATTACTTGCTTAGGCAGATTTTAATTTGTTGTAACTGCTTCAAAAGTGTCAGCTTGGCAGCTGCTTACCCTGGACATATAAAATCCTTCTTCCAAAATTGATCGCGCATTAGCTGATGGCAACCAGTAGTGGTCAGGTGAATGGTACTGTAACAGTGTATGGTACGGATATTTAGTCAGCACTTTTGAGTGTTCGTTGATGCTACCAGGAGAACGCACCCTTATGTAGGCATGAAGTTATGTTCTGAAAAAATGAGCGCTTTACTTTCCCATATTCCAAAATCAAACAAAAGACTAGATCTGTCCCAGCGAAGTGTCCAGTTCTTCTCGTTACCTGTTCCTGGCTAAGGAAGGGAATTATACATAGTGGAGGGCTGATTGAAAGACTGCTGAAAATGATATAAAAGCTTCCCTTATTCTTAAATAGGCTTTGGCGTCCAACCTTTCCTTAAAAACAGAATTAGATGATTTTACGTAGTAAAATTTTTATTTGTTATGAAAGAAGAATTTTCCCCATTGCATCTATCATGCTAAAGACTTCTTTCTTTTCATATAATTTTTTTAAAGCGTTTTCTTTGCATTTTGAACAAAACAAACCCAAACCCCACTCAACCAACCAAACCAAAGTCCCATAACAGATTCTGTGGATGTTTTAGGTCACAATTAGCTATCGCTGGCATTGTTTTTTTTTTTTAATTTGTCCTTCTATTAAGACAGCAATAAAGCATGACCAATTTGAAAAAAATTGTTCCTGATCTATATTTGAGTATTTTTGTACATGTTAATTGGCTACATTTTTTTTTGGTGGTTTTGTGCTTATGAATTGGTATGTGTGTACTGGTATGGTGTATGTTACCAATCTTAAGAGAGTACTCGGCAACTACATAATGAATAATGCTTCTGATTACAATCTGAACTTACGAACTTCTATTAGCTAGTTAACTTTATTCACTTCCTTTAACTCAGACATGAAAGTGTCTGAGAATGTGACAATATGTATCTGCATACCAACAGCAGGAGAGGTTTTACAGTTGTCCAAGCCCAGAGACACTTGATTTGATATTTTTAATTCATTATTATAAGTAACTTTTGCTACTGGCTCCAAGTAACTTTTTCTTTGGATTTCATTTTTTTGGCTAGTGCTGGTTGATTTGTTTGCTCTGCTCGTGACTAGTTGAATGAAACATAAGTCTTAAATTGTTACCTGTTTTGACTGCACCATCATTACTCTTCTGAAGTAATTTGTTCGTCACTTGTTTAAACACAAAGCAGCTGTATTTTCATGCTAGAAACAAATATAAATAGGCAAACCTATTGTAATTTTCTCAGTGTTGTAAAAAAAAAAGTGATGGTAAAACTAGTTATCCTATTTGCAGCCCTGCTGTAGTGAGTAGAAACTTTTGGTGAAACAAGTAAATCTCATTAATAATAGATCAGTACTGATCATTACCAATTAGAAGCTTATGGGAGGTTTTGGAATGTTTTTTATTCTTTTTTAATTTTACAATTTATATGTATTTGTGGTAAAAACAGATTTAAATCTTTATGGAATGATCATGAAGGGTTTTATGTGTAAAATTATGCTTACATAATTGATCACTTGACATTAATATTGCATGGTAAAAATGTCTATAAGGTTCTGGAGTGTGAATTAGCAATAGAGCTGATATAATAAATGAACGACAGCTTGTCGTTTTAGATTACTGGAAAGTGGAGGAGAAGTCACAGCACAATAGTCAAGATATAAGGGGAGTCACGGGGACTGGAGTTGAGCAGGGAACAGATTTACCCAAGCTAAGAAAAAGAAGTTTCCTTTTACTTCTGCTAGAGAAAGAGGAGAGGTATCCATCCTTAACTCATCTTTCCTTTAACCTCTAATGATGCTGATACTCTTTTGTCAGTTCATTTGTACCCAGAAAGCATGCTATATAATAAACCTTCTCATCCTTTCACTGTACTTTGCCAGCTTAAAACCCCCCCAACCAAACACAAAAAAAAACCCCAAACCCCAACAACAACCACAAAACCCCAAAATCAAAAACCAAAAAACAAAGTAGCACTGGGAAATCCAGAGATAGTAATCAAACATTATTGGCGTATGTACTGTAATGTTTTTAACTTGCACCCAGCAGCAAATGCAGCATACTGATAAAAGTGAAAATTATTGATGTCATCTCTAGTACTCGCATTCAAATTGATTGTGTTAGAGCTGACATAAGGGGAATGGTACTTGTTAAAATGTGCGAAAACACTTGTAGTATTTTGAATCAGAAAATAACCTCCAATTTATACTATTGTGGCAACGCACAGACTTCCGCTCTCCCCAGAGCAGTAGGCATTTCTCTGTTAAGTGTATTCAGACTGACAATAATCTGTGAAATCTACTAGAGAAAGACAATGCTTTACTTAAATAAAAGAATAGCCACAGTGACTTGAAGCCTACAACAGAAGACACCACTACATTTATATTTCTAAGACAAACTAGCTCTGGGGAATAGAAAATTCCCTTTATTGCTGAGTGGATTTTAATAGGCAAAATAAAAAATTTTGCATTTGAATTTGACCATGGTAGCATGCTTAACTTCCTTGCACTTGCAAAACCATAGGTTTTTTTTCAATATTTATAAGTGGCTGAATTTTGTCTTGCTATATGCCATCTTAGAGTTCCGTTAGAAGACACTGAGATAAATGTTTCAAACTTCAGTAACACTTCAAATGGATAGTGCTGCCTACTTAAATGAATGGTTCCTTCCACATGCATTAACCTGGTTTTGAACTGATCCAAACCCAAAACCCCCTCACTGCAGGAGAGATCTTGATATTTGCTGAAGCTGTTGAATAGATTCCTTGCAATCTAAGCTTGCTGTGTAGAAGAATGATACTGACTTTTCAAAACTACTTCTTGGTACACTTGAACCCAGACAGTGTACAAGAAGTAATTTTCACTATTAATCCATGTCCCAAGGAATTCTGAGAGCGCCAAGTAAGTTATTGTTTATAAAGATTTCCTATTACTTTTAGGTTCCTTTTTAGTACTTACAAGAAACGTTGAATTAACATCCTTGTGGAATAAAGCTCTTGGTTTATTCCCATAACAAGCACTTCCACACTGAATAAGTTATCTTTCTTGGTCTTCCCTGTTAAAGTGTTCGGAGACTGACGTAGGCAGCAAAATTCAAAGGCAGAAAAACAGATAATTTTCTTTCCATTTATTCCATTATTTCTCTCCTGAGGCTAACTTGATGCATGGTGGGTGAAGTAGAGTAAAGGTGAATACAGAGGCAAAAGTGAAGTCATGCAACTAACTCGGTACTTCCACGGAGAAACTGAGTGCAACAATTTTTAGCCCTTACCCTTTCCTCAAGTTTTCAATTGGTTGCTAAGACTGTTTTGACTATTAGCAAAAGAATCAATTTGACTGAAAGTCAGGCTTAAATTATGAATTTGAATTTTACATTTTCTATGGTCTTGACCTGGAAGGAAGTCCAGTTCAGAACACCGTCTTTGAATTAAAAACTTGTACACAAGTGTTTCTTTGTCATTTTGAAAGAGCAAACAAATACTATAGTCAACAGCTTATCCTGTTTGTAAATTTTAGAATACTCACATTAGGCAATAAGGATATTTATACAAAATAGTGTGTGATAGAGGCTACACTCTCGGAGTTGTTTGCATTTTATGAAAGTGGAAGTATCTTTCTACTATACATATATTTGAGTATTTTTGATTTTTTGAAAGTTTTGTTTCATTAGTTACAGGTGGTAACTAATGTTGGACTGCTATAGCTTCATTTGTGATCTATGTAAAGGCCTTTATTTAGTAAAATCCCCAACCCCCTAGGAAAGCCCAGCAAGTCTCCCTCACAGTGTTAACTCAAGTTAGGTATTCTTGTTTGCAATGATACCAATCTATCAGCCCTTGAATTGAGAAACGACAAAGCTGCCAAGTTATGTTTAATGAAGATTGGTCGTGAGACTCATGAAAGTCTTCCATACAGTTTGTAATAAAATCATTATTTAAATATTTTAAATAGGTGCTATGTGTAATAAGTAGCTGACTCTGTCTTCAGTAAACTTCTTCTTTTCTGTCCTTTAGAACTGAAATCTCTCTGGATCTGGATTTAGTCACAGAACTCTTAAATACGTATATGCAAACCCAAAGACACTTCATTTACATTCATCCTGCAGAAGTAACATAGGCTAGTGGTCATTGCATAGCACTAGTTGCCAGAACTACAGGGATTACTTTTATAATTAGTAGATACGTTTGTGTTCCCAGACTGAATCCATAGAACTAAGTGAGCTCAATGACTGATCTGTGGCCATAAACCAGTGGGTACTTCCTGATTTGAATTATTGTGGCTCTGAAAACACCAGAGAAAGAATATGCCAAGTCCTTTATGAACCTTTCTGAAATATTAAAACTGAATAAACTAAACAACACAAGCTTTCTCTATGGTTTGACAGTTCCTTTTATCCAGTGAAAAGGGTTGAGCAGTCAGCGAAGTAAATAGTTCCAAGTTGCTCTTCACAGCACGGTGGAAGAAGTCAAAATGCAACTAGGTGTATAATGGTTTCTGTGCAAAGAAGCAAGTAAATCAGAGCGCTACTGATTTTCCTGTGGTAGAGCTCGGGTGTATATTTTACCCTTAGCATATCTATAAATCTAGTGAACCTCTTGGGACGAATCGTGAGATTGTACAATATCTCTTTCTGCTATTGAAGACTGACTACAATTTTACTAATTTTATATGTAGCCCATAGGAAAATCCTTTTCAGGTTATGCTTATATTATTGTTAAATATTAGTTGTGTGTGGTTTTGGAATATACTAAAATATGGATGGTAAAAAGAAAGCTAGCAGATGTTGGATCAAATACAGCATAGGTAAGGAAAAGATAATTTATAAAGCCATATGGAAGTCATACGGAGTCATTTGTAGAGCCATATGCTTTGTCCTGTCCTGGAGGGAATGTGTCTTTATACTTGCTGGCCCAGACCCTTAGTTCTTAGGAATCGATATCGCTGACTTGGAATTTCTTTAATTTAAAAAAACCAAACCCGAGCCTACCAGCCAAAAACCTCCTGGTTCTGTTGTGCTAATAACTAGGTCGCTACCCTGTATATTCTAATAATCAGGATTTTAGCTTTGATTAGACCACCTGGAACTCATCTGATGCCAATGCTATATCATCACATTGTAAAGAAAGCCGGTATTTTAACAAGCTACATTTTGATTGCAAAGAGACATAGGAAGGGGAGGAAGTATTGACACTATGCTCTGCAGATAAGTATGCATGCTTTCATAGAAGTGAAAGCATTCATTTTTTCAGGAAGCTGTATTCAGTTCTTCAGGGACCTCTGCAGATTTTATAGCTTCAGAGGAGTTTGTGAAAGATTCAGCGTTATCAGAGGTAACGTTGTTTGTATGTCTGAATATATATGGACAACAATACCAATAGCACGAACAAATCTGTTTTCTGAGATAGTTTTGTCACAACATGGATATTAATATATGCCAGTAATTGGAGAGACCCTCAAACAGCTTTATGGTCTCTTAAGGAACTCTGTTCTAGTAACTAGTGTGTAAGTCTATGCTAGACTCTCTTCTTCCTAGAGAGTATCATGATATTTGGCGGGCGGGGGACAGTTCTTGGGTATAAGCACTCTTAGCAAGACTCATTGATTCAGTAGGAATACCTTCTCAAAATCAGTTACAGCATGTTTGTTTAGTCATCAGTTACCAAATACAGAACTGGTGTTTTACTAACTGCAGGCTAAATAGAAGTCACAGGGCAGTTTTTGTAGAAATGCTTTGCTTCTGTTGATGTAATGGTCTATCATGATCCGTACAACTGGCAACAGCATCAACTAGCTTCTCTTTTGTCGGTTTTGTGCACTGTGTCTGTGGTTAGCAGCAAAGGTGATTGCATTTCAGTGGATGAGAGTGTTATCAAACATAGTTCATGTATCAGGATTTTAAAAAATACCTGGAGAGTGTGTGTGTGTCTATGAGAGCGTGAGTTAATTATAAAAACAAAGACACAACCCCAAACTCCCACTGAAGGAATGAGGGAGGGAACGTTTTTGTTACAGTGACCTGGGACTTGCATGCAAGTTGTATATAGTCCTAACCTTACTTTTTTTCCGTAAAGTATTCCATTTATTTTTATACTTTTCTACTGTTTTGCTCCAACCATCTCATAAACAGCCTACCTACCAACAGTTTGAGTCTGGCTTCCAACAGGGCTGACATTCTCATAATTGATATGCTGATGTTGATGAAAAATTTCCCCCACTTGGATTCCAGCAGAACTCGCTGATTACAGGGAGTGCAGAGCACAGCAGAAAATCATACCTTTTTAAAAATGTATTTTTTTCTGGTGACTGATGATCATTTTACTAAATATCACTGTTGTTAGGTCTCTGAGTAATGAAAACATTCTTTTGAGCTCCAGGGTCTGGAGCACAGCAAGCCAGTGATGCCACCGTCACTGGGATGCTGGGTGTCTAAGGTGTCAGGAAGCAGACCCAAAGCTGTATTCTAATAACCTAGAATTAATTGTTAAAAGGTCTGTAAACCCTTTGCAAGAAATTGGCCCTTCTCTTCGTATGAGTTAATGGTTAGTATGGCCTTTGCGCTAATTTGGCAGCCAGGAACAAGACCTGTATTCACGCCTCTGGCACTCCTCTTCCTACAAGGTGAAGTGAGTCATGTAATGTAATTAGGAATCTCACTTCTGATGGGAAGCTTGCCCTACTTCTAACATAAATCTGTGGGGATTGATGAATTCTATTTCCCTCCATTCTTCTAGCCATATTTGAGCCTGTCTTAAAAGGTTTTTGTAAGTACCTTTGAAAATGAAGGTTAAGCTGAACGGAATAGAATATTTGGAAAGCACCATATGAAAATGAAAGCTGTGTGTGGTCTTTTTTTAGAAAAAAAAAAAAGTAGATGTGCTTCAGTTTGCTTTTAGAATAAAATTGATTATCTGTTACAAACTTACTGGCATAGAAGTTTTAGTGGCTTGAAAAAATGCCACAGTGAATGAGACTTTCTTCAATTTGTCCCTTAGAACCACTAAGAAAATTATGTATATTTTCTGTATGCTTTAATATAGTCACTATATTGAGTGTTCATAAAAAAATATTTCAGTTTTAAGTTTGTCATTATTTCAAAATATATTTTTAAAAAAAGATGTTCAGTGCTGATATTAAATGTATCTTCACAAAAAGAGAACTTCACCACATAAACTAAAAACATGTGACTACTAACCTGTAAGAATCCCTGTACCGTTCAAGTTTCCTTTTATGACAGATTTTGAATTCTGGCCTCACTACCCGAGAAGTTATCTTGCCTGCCAATATGAGGTCCGAGTTTATGATGAGATTCTTAAATTTTATGTCAAATTTACTAAGCAAAACAGGTTTTTTTTAGAATAATGAAGCAGACTTGAAGCAAATTCCATACTGATAAAAATCTAAAATTGAATTTATATAATTTTCAGAAATTCAGCTTTCTCACTAATTCCTATAAACTGTACATCAGCAAACTGTGTCTGCATATTTGTTTCAGCAATTCCGATATGCTTGCTTTCACAATTAAACAGTCAAAACAATGCAACTTTCATCCTCCTTCTGGAGTCTGATTACTGTATCTGGTAGCTTTTATTATTCCAGTGTCCCAGTTGCAGTAGCCTTGCCAAGCACACTACTGGGTTTAGACCCTGCCTAATGGTATTTTTTTTAATTACAATTGCATTTTTATTTTGTTCTAGCCAAAAAAAAAATAAAATCTTTCCAGCAAGCTGAAAGGCTATGTAACCATTTTGATAATTTGGCGTGTAGCTTCTCATGAATGCCTTATTTAGTTAAACGGTGACCTCAGTGCCCATTGGACCACTTTCAGTTTTTGGCTTCTTCCCTGCATTAGTGTTGGCTCCTGCAAGACATGAGGAATAACAAAAACATCTGCTGTCACCCCAGGAGGCTGGCGGAGTTTCATCCAGAAGGATGTGTGCTGCTGTTGGTCATCTTTTCAGTACTCAGTGCCACCACGATCAATGGCAGTAGTAGAAGATGCTCAGAAAGAAAGTGGAGGCTCTGAGCCAAACTTGCAGACACCGAATGGCAAACTGTTATGTATTGGGGTGGGGGCGGGAGGGGAAGAAAAACTCAAAAAACCACCCCACTCCCAAATCAAGGAAATAGAAAGTACAAGATTAAGAAGGATGATGCTTCCCTATCTCCTGAATAAATGGCTTAGATCATAAATCTTGTCTCTTAGCATATCTTTCTTTGTCACTAGACACCTTCTACTGAACTAATTGGAAGCTCAGAGGCTTCCTTCCCAATCACTGCTGGGATAGGATAAACATCTTAACAGGGTATCCTTGAATAATCTTCTTAGAGCTGCGTATCTGTGGACAAAATGGCAATCACGTTACATATGACACCTGCCTTTCTACCCTGTAGAACCCATTTCCCTTGCTAAACTAGTTTGCGAGGATAAAAGTCATACTTTTAAACTAGAAAACAAAGCTGAGCTTACAGTTCATGCCTTTTTTTCTGATTTCCATGAGCTGGATCTGAAGTGCAGAGATGCACTGATTTCTCAAATGCTGCTTCTAGTTATATGTATTACTTCAATGTCTTGTTACTGAATAAACTAGAGTCAGGTATTTGGAAGATATGAATTACTGATGTATGAATCATTACTTGTTTTTTCTTTATTAAGGCTTAATTAAGCCCTTTTTTAAGAAGTAATAAAGGTAAAATTGTTAACCTCATGTGATACTTGGATGGGATTGTCAATGAATCTCATTCACAGGTAAATTATGGGGGGCACCTGCATCTTGGGAAGCTGTGTGAGGTAATTATGCAGCACTGTAAATGGAGAAGGACTCGAAAGCTGCGGAGTAGGTTCTGTAAAACACAGCTTATGAATAGTGTGAAGCGTGACAGCCTGCTTTGAGCTGTTTGATCTTTATGCTGCTGTAAACTCTTTTACCATAATAATTTATATAAAATTTAAAAGAAAAAAAATGGAGTTCTAGGCCCTGTAATACAGTTACCAGATTATCGCAAAATTGCAAGATAAAAGCAAAGGACATGGTTGATTTCCACCTCTTTTCAAGATTGACATTTCTGTAGTAGCATTAATTTTATTACTGATCACTGTCAACTTCTTCTGCTCCCCTGAAGGCTGAACAAATTAAAAATTAATACTCTGCGATGATTTAACAATTGTTATCCTTTGATTTCTTTCTTACTATTATTTAATCTTAGAAAAAGAGCTCAGAATTTCAATTGACCTATCTTCTCACCTCTGTTCGTTATCTTTCCTGATCAGTGGACAGTAACGGCTTGCTGTATCATGCGTAATTTATAGACAGAGTGGGTGTTCAGAGGTAACATGTTTTTGTGACATACACAGTATATTTGCTGGTTTGATAAATCTTGAAGCCAAAAGCTTGTTAGATTCATGAGACAGAACAGTGTCTGCCTTTAAGCACCCCGCCTGCCCTCTGCTGCTAATACAACTCTGCCAGGGCTGCTTCTAACAATTCAGGCCTCTGAGGAACTTCAAAAAGTTGCTGTTCTCATTTAGAAAGTGACCTGTCAGAGTAGGAGCTTCATCTGAAAGTTTTGGTACAGGCAGATTCAATCCTGCCGTGAGCAGGGAGACTTGGGTATAATTCTTCATGTTATGAGAGCCAAGAATGGACACCATGTATCTTTATTTTCCAGTAGCCCAACTTCTGATTGCTCACAAAGGCTATGTTCAATGTCACAGTCATGCATCAATTCCTAGCAGTGCATCACTGGTACACCCACAGGAGGAGGAGGTGACCTCGGTGCCAGTTAAAAGTTATTCCTGTTATTTAAAATGATGAGGTTAAGAAAGTCAAAGTATTCACTGAGCTGCTTCTCATTCTATGTGACAAATAAAAATTAATGGAGCTATAGTATGCAAGTCAAACATATTTAGCTTTCCTCTCTTCTCTGCCTTAGATTTCAGTCAGTATCTATGAATTTGCGGGAACTGTGTATGTTTCTTTGCATAATAAATGTACCAGCTGCTGTATTTGTAGTCTACAAGTACTGACTTCGGATAATTTGGATGCTGATATTTAGTGTCTGGGAAGTGAACCAAAATAATGTGTGTTACCTAAAAGAAATCTATCTACAAGGAATTTTTCTTCTTTTAGGTTTAAAAACTTCTGTCTATTTAATCATTTATGCAAGGGAGTCATGAGATTCAGATTACACAAAATTGTTTCCATAGCAGTGAGTAATGAATGAGGTCATAGCTACTTGATTAAATAATAGCACTTGTACATTTCTTACAATGTGAAATAACTGGTCCTTTAGGGAGAAATGTTTAGCTTAATAGAATTATTTCAAAGTAATCATTAAAATTGTTACTTTACAACTAAATCTGCATTTTCGGTATTTTTGAAAATCAGAGCTGTGTATCTTTCCTCCACATTCCCGCACATTTGTGCGCTCTCTGACTCTCTCCACTCCCCCCCCCAAAGTTCTTCCAGTCTGAAAGCTGCATTATGCTCTGTAATCTCTGAGGTGAGAAGTGTTGTGTGCTATTAAATATTTTTAATTACTTATTGGCTGACCTGCTGCTCTTCAACTATTTATGTGCTGCACACTGGAACTTAATTTCCTGCGTCAGTAAAGGCTTAGATATGGCTTTATATCCTACAGAGAGCTACCTTTAATTCATTGTGATTTCCTTTATAATTTTAATACAATAAGCATAAATATTATATACTATTGAATCAAAAAAAGCCTTAGAGATGATTGGTTTGTCCAATTGGGCAGATAATAGAATGATTCTCCGGCATCCTTCAAATCATCATTGATCCATGTGTTTTATGATATTACCAAATCGTTATATTTGTGAGTCACTCAGTTATTTTTGTCCCACTGCCTCCCTCCTCCATCTTCTATCCTGTTTCCTCTAAAACCTTCTGAATAATCATAAATCTCTTTGTAAAAATGTAAATGCAAATAAATTCTTTTTGACAGGCTCAGCATTGAGGAAGGTTGCCTGTACTCCCACACAATATTAATAATTTTCTATTTCACGTAAAAAAGAAACCACAAGTGTTTAAGTCCGGTCCTCCCATGTGAAAATGTTTGATTTTAATCAAATGAAGACCTAAAATTCCTGTCACCAAGTTTTCTAGGGAGTTCTGCAGTTCAAGGAAGTGAGCAGTTAATTCCTTTACGCCAGGACTAAGATCCTGGTTTTGGAGTAGTTCTGGTACCGTGCGCTTAGAGACTCTGTCCTTTAAGCTCTGTAATGCCTTTCTGCATCCATGGAGTCCTTGTGATTTTTGGGCATCGTTACTGTTCTGTAATACACAGAAGAGGGGAAGAATTTCCTTCTACAGTCCAGTCTGCATCTCTTTCTCTCTTACCACATCTCTTACCACAAGCAAGAAAGTATTATGAAGTTAATATAATGAAAGAGCGCGTACTGTTTGCTAATAGATAAAAATAGATAATAATAGGTAAAAGCCTTCTCTTCTGTAATTGAGCAGGATGGAGAAGAGTATGCAACTGAAAAGATGTTGCGAAGTTTAATTTCACCGATAAAGCAGTCTGATACTCATTTTGTACATTGTATTTGTATATATCTTTTAGTGAAATAAACCACCTGCTTTTGGAACCTTTTAATGACCTATTTAAATGGTGAATATTCCTGGCAGAGAATAGTTTTCAGCAGTTTTCTTATTTCAGCTTCTACCACGTAATTATTTTGTAAAAGCTACTCTCATAATTTAGATCATATAGATCATAAAAGATTTGCTGGTAATTCTTCACTTAAAATTGGGCAAAATCAAATGTGTGATTTTTTTCAATGTATTTTTCATCCTTTCACAGTAGTAAAAAAAGTGCCAAGAGGTGATGATTGAAAAACTTGGATGGGAGTTGGGTATTACTTAATGTTAACAACAACAACAACAAAATTACAAGCAATCAGCTAAAGTACTTCCTGTAATCAAAATAAACAAGTTAGGTAATTTCCCCACTGTTTATTACCTTTTTTCTCATTTTTTAAGACCTTTTTCTCACATTCATGAAACACTTTGAGACTTTTGGATTGCAATGAATCATGTAGTGTCACAAAAATGAGTTAAGTATGAAGACAGTAAGTGAAATGCGGTTTTTATTACTTGTAACAAGTTTTTGTTGAATATTGATGTTTAAAATGTTTTATCATCTGTGACAGGAAGAAATTTTTCCTGAATTAATCAGTCAATAGGATGTAGGTAATTTGGCAGTGTTCATTTCACGGTAATGTCTGTATCAATTTTATTTTCAATTGTATGCTTTCTTTGATTTGCCTTCTATTAGGTGGGAGGAAACAAAACGGGAGGATAACAGAAACTGCATGCACCTTTCTGTCCTTCTCTAGGCTTTTCCATTAAGGATCCCTTCCCTTTCTATAGTTTTGATAACTCAGTCCCATCTGATATTGCTTCGTATATTTTTACAAGTTTAGTTTCCATCATATTTAAGGTTAGTGATCTGGCATGGCTACTCTAAAGTTCTTTTCAAAATGCATTTTGAAAGAATGGTCTCGGTATAAAGCTTGAACCACAGAAAAGACAGTTAAAGACTAATATTCTGTCTTGGACAGTAATTGTCTAATCTGCCTAATGTACCTATTTCTATGGTATGTAGGGACCAAAGAATAATGATGCGTGTCCTTTGATTTAAACTTAGTGTCCCCATTAATAAAATGAAATGCTTGTTTTGCCCTTTTGTCTGCTACTTTATAATTGAACACTGTCTTTAGGGAATATTTTAATGCGATAATAATTCGGTCTTCATAAAGGAAATTAATAGGAAATGATCTGTTGACTATAGAAAAGGAAAATAAATTTATGGATATGGGCTAGACGTTTGGCAATTTGTGAAATATTTTCAGCGCGTACTCCTAACCTGTACGTCACTCACTTGTCCTGTTTTTATTTATTTGTTTATGTATTGCAGACAGTAAGTTAACTTGTTACGTAGTTTTATGACAAGTTCACTGACTATTTATTTCTATAAATGTGGTCTGATACATACAGTCAGAAGTAACAAAGGAAAACTTAAGGATTTATTTTATGAATAAAAACCGAAATTATTCACACAAACTTGTGAACTTATAGTCAAAGCTTACGTAACTATTGCTATAAACCGTTGCTAACTTGAGCCAAGAATCGTAAGTTTTTGAAAAACACCCTGTTTGTCCATTTGAATGCACGTAAGTTTGTAATGACTTTGTTTTTATCACAGTTTTTTAGTTGTGAGAATCATGCTCTCCTCTCAATCTTTTTCATTAAGTGTGATTTTTAAAAAATTGTTGTTGGATGGTCATATTGTGCAATCCTATATTCCTCTCCTGTTTACCCTTCTATAACTTCAGTTGGCACTGCTTTTATGGTCTGTTTTTACTTGCCTGGTATCATTACTAAGACTATGCTTTTTCATTTCACTAGAATGCTTGGAGTTCTTCGTTGCTTCCTTTTTCCACTTCTGTCTTACATGTTTAATTGTCTTGTGTCGTGGTTTAACCTCGGTTGGCAACTAAGCCCCACGCAGCCGCTCGCTCACTCCCCCCCCCCTCCCTGTGTCGTCTGCCATTTGTGTAAGACTGAAACACTTGAAATCCTAAATATATTTATCTTGATAAGACCCCTATGCAACAGAAACTACCGTGACTCTTGTTCTATAGCTGTGGGGTGAAGAGATGAAGAGACTAGGTAACGTGGCTGAAGACTAAAAATTTGGTGGCAGAACAGGGACTTCAGCACGTCTCCCAATTCTTAGGCTGGTATGGAAATCACTCAACCAGCTTTCCAGTTATTCAGAAATACTGTTTTACATCAGTGGAGGTGTTACATCATAACATCTCCATTAACGTGTAGACATTTTTAAACTTTGGACTGAGTCTTTTTGTATTTTCTTCAGATTTCAGATAACGCAGGTGTCTGCTGTTTTGCATTCTTAAGTGAGAACCATACCCAGGAACCCTTCATTTGACAGACTGTTACGCTGTTTGTGGGATCATGGCCGGAACACTGTATTTTACTAATCTAGATTCCCTTGCTTCTCAGGTCAAGGTTTTAGAATTAATTCCTCTACTGCAGCAATTTTTGTCAGTCAAAACAATGGCATGAAAAGGGGATTTTATACAAGTAACCCATACTGGAAATATGAAGGGCACAGAAAAAAAAAATCTGTCAGGATTACTGAAGGTATGCACAAATGCGACAGAGAAGCTGGTCGCTGGAAAAAGAGAAAATGTATTTTGTCTTGGAACCCAGAGTCTTCACAGTGAAGGATTTTTTTTTTTTTTTTTTTTTGTCAGCACAGAAAGGTTCTGGTTGTAAGTAAGGACTGGCAAGGAGCTGCTTAGAATTTCTGCGGGAATGCAGAAAACAAAAAGAATAGTTGTCTCGCAGAAGTTTACCATCTCAGTCTTAAACTAATAAGAGAAGTTTTGGAATCTATTTTGGACTTAATTTTTCTTAATCTGCCAAATTTGCAAACACCAAATTACATAGCTTGTGAATATTTTATGAGAGAAAATGCTTGGCTAGCTCATCAGCCATGTTTTCCACAGATCATTCTGTTTCCTTTTATTCAGTGAAAGGAAGAATGTTTTTCTGGGTATCAATAATTAATTCTTTGAAACTAGCCAAACCATAGCTACAGTATGATAACTGACGTCAGTGTAACCTGATATTGACTAAGAACCTAATATTCAAAGAAATGCTGTGGTTAGGCCGGTTTGTAGGGAAGTACCTCTTCGCTCACATTTAGTTACTTTAGCCTTTGCTTTCTCTTTCCTACGAGACTGACTCTTTTCAGAGAGGTTTGTAAGTCTCCATACAGCTATTTATTTCTCACATTCCCATCTGCTTTGATTATTAATATTCCAATGAAATCCTGTGTTTGCTAAACTGCAGTAGAGCAGGTGAACTGCTTCAGGTGGTTTTTTTTGTTTGTTTGTTTTGCTTGTTTTTAGCACTGGATGAACTGGTACTTAGTAACTATTAAGGTGAAGACTACAGATGGTAACTATATCTGATGGAGAACATCTGCAGTGGCAATGTATTCAGTCGTACAGTCTTGACGTACAGTGTACATTGCCCAGCTCCTGAGAATGCAGCATAATGTTATGGTTTTATACAAATTTAAGACCCCTGTTCGGAGTTATCAAAATGGTGAGAGAATGTATCTAAGGGCATGTAATTGAATTACTGATAGAAGTCTAATAATTTTAAACTCGGTGTTTCAGAGGTCTGCCTAACAGAAAGGAGAAATAGTCTTATAGGAAAAATTATTCCTCTTCACATAGCACCTGTTGGTGGCTTTGGGGAAACAGGTGAATGAAAAGGAAAGGAACATAAACATAGATTTCCAGTGTATAAGAGTGGCTAGTATGAAAGTGTGTTGATCTGATATAAAACATTTCTTAAAATGCAGGCTCTAGGAATGCAATGCCGTTAATTGAGGGGCAGTTAATACAGATAAAATCGCAAGTTGCTGGCATCATTATCTAAAGCAGCCCTTCCCTAACTTCCCCAAACTATATCTTATTACTTTTTTATTACTGCATACTTCAAACCAGGTGTCACTACCATTCTGGCAGGCCCTGTCTCATCTCATGTTCTCTAGGACGGAATTCCAAGGCCGGTACTGGGCTTGCTCCATTGGTATTACTGTTTTTAAACATCTGCTTAAATTGAGCATACTGCTTCCTCTTGTGTGATGTGGGCATGACTCGATGCCCTGTATTCTCATTACAGTTGATACTGCATGATTTTTGTGTGCTGTTCATACTAGTTAAATGTTAGATAAGCAGGAGTATCAGAGGTCCTTTGTTTCACCAGACTTTAACCCAGTTCTTTTCCCTCACATTACCTGCCTAGTTCCTATGTTTTCTAGCATACCTTAATGAGAGACCAAGTTTTTTTTCAGTACCATACTTCAGACAGTGCTTACCACGTTGTTTTCATAGTGTCCTGGGGTTTTTTTTAGGGCTTCTAAAAAGGCAAATATTCTCAGGTGATGTTTTAAGTTTTCATAGTAATTTTCTGATTTTATTTCATACAGCCCTGGGTTGAATGGAGCGTCTGTGCATTAGTTCTATGTTTGTACAGATATTCTAGACAGAGGTAAAGTGAAGCAGGCAGGACTGCATTTGCAAAAATGAAAACTGTTTTTGAGTGTCTTTTCCCTTTTTGAAGCCTGCTTTCTTAAGGTAACTATGCTTAAGCATCCCAGCACTTGTGTAATCTAAATCATTATTTATTGTTGAAAATATACGACAAAGCATTGAAGTTTCTGGTCCAGGTCTCTGTCAAACCATTGGTAGAACAGTGAGTCCTGATTCCTGTACACCCCTTCTCATCATGCATTCTCTTTCACTTTGTCATTAAGTTCAGAAAATATATATTTCATGAAATGTGCTGCTTCTCACTTAATCTACCTGAATGTTTCTGTCATCAAGTAAGTAAAGTAACGAACACTTTGTGAAACAACAGGTAAGCAGAGTGGATAAAGATTGTATTACCTTACTTGTAGCTACTGAGCCTGTAAATAATTAAGCAATTACCATCACTGTCAGGTTTATTTATTTATTTATTTATTTTTTAAAGCACCTTTTTCAGGTTGCGTTGTAGGATACTCAATGCTTTGAGGTGAAAAAATAGCAATGGAACAGGACTATACAGTTAATAACAGGACTGATTTGTACACAGTGTAAATGAAAGCAGCCTTTAGATCTCCTTTAATGATCTCTGCACAATTGCATAATGACTTGGGAATAAACTTTTCTTAATACTTAACTGCCAATGAAGTAAGCTAAGAAGCTAGCCATGTAGATGAAAAATATAAAATATCCCAACTGAATACAAATATTACATAACAGCAGCTAATCTGCATATTAATTATAGCTACAATAATGGCAAGAGTTAGGCTTGGTATGTAGCTGATCATGAGACTGCTCCAAATGATACTTGGCAGGGAACGATTGTTTTACTTCTATTTTAATTAAGAAATAATATGGGTGGGAGATTTTAATAGAGGTGAAATAAGTGGCATAAATGCAGAAATACAGCCATTCAAATGTATTACAGACTTCAATACCTTTAGAGAATCAAATACTGAATAGGTCTGTCACATCTTACTGCTCCTTGCTCTTTGCAATCAAAAGTCAATACAGCAAAAAGAACTGTAGGGTATTAGAAACTTTTGAGAATATAAAAGCTACCTTTCTCCTTCAATGAAGTAAATTGTCTACTATTTTATTGAGTGTTAGGAAATGTTATTTTTATAATCTTATGAATAATCACGTCTTTAAAATTCAGTTTGATATATTGACAAAAAGGTTGGCGTTAAGGAAGGAGTACAATAACAGAATTTTCCAACCTTAGTATTTTCAAGTTCACTACCATAAAATGGACTTTTCCATTCAGCTCTTTTTGTTTAATTATCTATAGTTCTGTGACTTTCTATACCAAAATCCATAATTATGAATGTTTTTAGCCAGGTGTGCATCCCTGAGTTTTTAAATAGGGGTGCTGGGTGGAAAAATCAAGAAAGCCTGTGGTTTCATCCTCGCTCTGCCGATGACTTCCCTGGTGACTGCGTTAGGCACTTAATCACCATCTCAGTTTCTTATCTGAGAGGAAGAGATAATTATACCTCTTTTACTATGAAAACCACATTAATACTTTTATTCAGCATAAACTTGTACAGAGTATAAAAGCCCACTGTGCTATGCAGAGGAGGACCATGCGGTAAAAGCTGGCGTGTAGAGTTTGCAATCTGAAAGACAAGCTCTAACAGTTACAAAAGGCAGACGAACTGGTGGGAAGAGAGGAAAAAAAAGGCACCTGTAATTTTTAACAAGTCAGTAGCTGTCGGGGCACTGCGGGGCTGGGGGCTCCCTGAGGGCCGGGGGATGCCCAGGCCGGCAGGCCGGAGCATGGCAGCCAGGGCCTTGTCCCACCGCCCCCGCCAGGGAGCGGGGCAGGCCGGGGCAGCCCCAGCCCGGGGCATCAGGAACCTCCTCGGGGCCAGCCTGGGATGTCAGCCTGTGGGTGAGGGGAACCAGCCGTGGGTTGGCCGGGCTGGTGGGGCCCGGCTCAGCGGGGCCCACGCTGGGTAGGACAGGGCTGTGGGGAGCTGGTGGCTCTGGGCTGGGCTGAAATGGCGTCCTGGGCCACAGGCAGGGTGAGGGGAGACCCTGGGGGAGAGCGGCCAGGGCCAGCGAGGCCTGTGAGTGTCCCCAGGGTCTTAGCGATGTGTATAGGTTGCCTAAAACTCAAGATTTTGTTTTATTAGAATGTCAGGTATATACAGCCACAGAATCCACTCAGAGGGGGAAAAAAAAAAAAAGCTGGGTTTCTCTTTCCTGGTTTATAATCAAAACACTGATGGTGGTCAAGGTATTTCTTTGGGACTGATCTATATGGCTCGGTGATGATATGGGTCACAAATTGCCCCCGGCCAAGCGTTACCCTCCTGGAAATGCTTTGTGCCGTAGTATACGTCACCGTCCTAAGCAGTGAGCTCATTTCTGTAGGTTGTGCTCTGTGCGTGTGCAATGCAGTATGTGTCTTTCAAAGCTGAGTGCAAAACATCTGATTCACTGTATCCAAATTTGTCAGGGAATGAGGTCCAGTTATGCAAATACAAAGTAGCTTTTATCTTCTGTCTGGTTATTCACTTAGGAAGTACTGAATTACTGTTGTAACGCTGAATAATTTGTTGTTATCAATATAGCCACATCATGCACTGTGCTGTAATTGCTAGTAAGAAGATAGAGCCTGCATGTCGAGAGAGAGACTAACAGAGAGCAATCTGCTTATCAAACTAAGTTGCAATACTGAGATTCTCTAAAAACAACTGTTGGTCTCCATATTACATTTTTGGTATTGCTCTACTGTCCTTTTCTGACAGATTCAGTGCAACCGCTTTATTAGTTCAGTACTGCTCTCAGGGATTGCCCTTACCTTTATGTCCAGCTGTGTCCTCGAGGCCATCTCACAGTCATGCGTTTTGACCGTGGTAGTGTAGTATTCGTACTGTAGTAATAATCTCTGAACCAGCGTCAATCATCTTTGCTTGTATAGCGGATATCCCAAAGGGGATTAATGGCAACTGATTTTCTGCTTAGTGGCCTATAGGCAAGTCATGTATAAACAAGATCTTTCAAGCTGCCGTTCTGTGCAGAGCGTTTGAAGCACTAACAGCGTGGATCTATGGGTGCAGTTCAAGTGCTCAGTACTTGACTCAGCACTGAATTTTGCTGCCTCCCCTATGCTTGTTTAGCATAACTTGTCAAGTATTCAGGAAGTCATTAGTATTATGCTGTCACCAAAGGCATGCTCACGGCACAGTCTCATACTTTGCATATGATGTGTTTTAAACGCTGCACAATCCGGGCTGGCTTTTCCTATCATTTCTCGTGATTTCTGTGCAGCATGCATGGCTGTAACACATAGCAGGCAGTTACAGAGCACGACATCCTTGCTGCAGCATCTGTGAGAGACTGATATGAATTCCAGTGCATGTGACTCATCCGTCAGCTTAGTGCAGCTGAGGCTCCTCTTTAATTTCTAGCTCTCCGTTCTACGAGAGCCACTTACTGACAGAAGAATTCCTGTGATATATTAAACACTTTCATTGAAACACTGGTTCACTGATAGCATGCAGATTCTCTATGTATTTTGTTCCCCTCACACTTGATAATTATTGTCTGTTACATCATGCTTCTCAGTGAAGGTTTACTCAGATAATTAATTCTAATGATAGTAAATTAAAAATGTACATAAATTATGTTAGCACCTAGTACACGTTGTTTTGAACTAATACATCAAAAGGTCCTTCAGTGTATGTCTGACAAACTCAAAATATGTAGCTCTGTTATTGCATACATAGCTGTTGGCAATTATGCTGCTTATAGGCAAGGAACATATAGCATATTTGATGCTAAATACATGTTTTTAAGATGTAAAGTCAAGGCGAGGGGTATTATCTAGTTGTTAGTTCAGTACCTCATAGAACATTTCTATTTCTATTACTTCTAAAGAGATATGGCCGAGTAGGTGCTTAATTTCATCTAGCAGGAATCTAGGAAGACTGATTTACTTTTTTCATAGCATTTCTTAGCCACAACTCTACGCTGACTTTCACTGTCAAATTGCTAAACATTAACTAACCCAAATACTCACTTTGCAGGAGGCCCAGAAGATCAATGGTGGTGGAGATACACAGGCAGATGGGGCCTGCAAACCGACAGATGAAAAAGAGGAGAATGTGGCAGCAGAAGTGGGATGGATGACCTCCGTGAAGGATTGGGCAGGAGTCATGATATCTGCCCAGACATTAACTGGCAGAGTACTTGTAAGTTTTCTATGGTTTTCTATGTTCTTAGTTTAAAGAACATTTTTTAACAAACACTGTGTCCCAGCATTAGTGGAGGATTTTTGATTGGTTTGTCGCATCAGCGCTGAGTCAATCCCAGTTTTCTCTTTTGGAAGTAAAATAGCAGACTAATTCCCACTGCAAGAGAGAAGCAGAGACAGCAAGTAAGAAAAACTGACTTCCAGCCCACCCCCCAGCCTATTTCAGTATTCTGGCACCATGATTTTGAACTGTGCTACAAACGCTGAGTTTAGTAATTTCATATTATGTGGTGAAACTATAGGCCTGTTTTGTCTGGAAGTAAAATTGCGCTAGCAAAAATGGAAGCCAACTTGGAAAATAAGCACAGTGTTACAAATGTAGATAGTGATCAGAACTGTAAAGCAAAGACAAGTTTGAATTGGCCATGCAATGGGATTTGTGATACTTTCAATAGACTAGTAATGAGTTTATGGTCTCTTGATCTTTTTCTTTATTAACTTAGGAAAAGCTTCAAACATGTGAACAGTTATGTATCAAATAAAGCCACAAAACAGATATTGATAATATGTGGTTTAAAGTTCCACTGAAAAACCTTTATAGTTTTCACTTTATGTGAATATAATTATTTTATAGCCTTGTCAAATCATACTTAATTGCCAGGGGTTTTCTGTGGAGTTCACTGCAGTAAAAGGAGTCTCCTGTGTGATTTTGATTAGTTTCCTTGTTAGAATGCATGTACTTATAAACTAACAGCTAAAGTGATTTAAATCCCATTTAAAACTTTTGAGAATCCCAGTGAGAC
Source organism: Pygoscelis adeliae (assembly GCF_000699105.1). Classification (NCBI taxonomy): domain Eukaryota; kingdom Metazoa; phylum Chordata; class Aves; order Sphenisciformes; family Spheniscidae; genus Pygoscelis; species Pygoscelis adeliae. The sequence goes on from NW_008825162.1 coordinate 5,330,091, forward strand.
TTTGGAACTAGTTTGGATTAAACTGAAGACAGAATTTGTGTCCTTGATTGTTTACTTTGGTTAAGAGATATTTTACTGTGAGTCAGTTCTGGTCTACAGAGTAATTATTTGGGTAGGGGGAGGGAAGGGAAGGCAAAGAAAAGAAATTGCACTTCCCAATCAAGTCTTTCACGGTGAAAAGTTGAGGTGGCTCAATTGCTACTGTCTTGTTTAGTTCTGCAGTAATATTATTTTGATTATTTTTTCCTAAAAATACCTTCTGCCCGTTTGCTTATGTTAAACGCTGACTTTTATCAACACCTTGAAAGCACGTTCCACTGCTGCTTTTGGCACCACGTCTTCTATGTGAAAGTGACATGTTGATCGTCTTATGAAAAGCGGCATATTGATCTTCTGCGTGTTTTCCTGACGTCTTCAGCATTAAAAGTGACAAATCTTAGAGCCCTACTTCTTGTTCCAGTTTAAGTATCAAGACTAAAATTCACCCAAAACCAGTCGTATGCTACTAGCTATGCAGTCAGAAATTGGCCTGTGTTGTTTTTACTGAGGTGTATGTGAGCACAAATACAAATGAACAATCAAGACCAAAACCTAAAATATGAAACACATGTTACTATGTATTTTTATTCAAGATACTGGGAGAACTTATTCAATTCCATTTGATTACTTTGTTTATTTCTTTTGGGGTATTTTTTTGTACTTGCAGCTTACCATTGCATCTTACAAGGGACTCGTTTATTTCCAGAGTTTTTTGTAGACAGCTGGCCAACATCATTGGGTCAGATTATTTCTGAGAGTATGTTTATATTCTTGTCAAGGTATAACAGCAGGTATTGCACACATTTGCGCTCATCAATATGACTAACCATCTGAGAAATAAGTAGTGATGTATGAAGTCTGTTAGCTAATTTTGTTTAGTTTAGAAAACAAGATGCATTTATTTTAATATAGCACTCATCAGTTTCAGGATTTGAATTGATAGGATGTAATTTCTGGAGGACCATTTCCAGTATGAACATTGACTGTTCATTTAGATTTTATTTTATGGTTATGTTTGCTAAAGGCTGATTGCTTCAAAGAACATTTGTGCTAGAGAGAATATTCACGTTATTTGTACATACAGAATGTAGATAAGTCAAGTCAATATTTTTATCAAACTATATTGTTTGAAAATATTATGACTTACTCATGAATTCCTACTAACTTAACACAGCCTGTTCCTGCCAGCTATTATATTTCTGAATCAAAGTGTGGAATTTATTTCCCCCACCCCCCCACCCCCGAAGAAGAAATAACTGGTGGCTTTACAGTGCTATGAAATCAAAATTGTATGAGATACCTGCAGCTAAAGAAATTATAGTACATTTTTACACTGTGAGAGTTTAAATTAAAATCAATCTTACACATCCAATGTTTACAAAAAAAGTTTTTAAAAGTCATCCACTGAAAATAGACTTGGGAAAAGAGTTATAATTGACCTTCAGTTCAGCATGATTACCTGAAGGCTGTTGTGTAACTGCTGCCTGGGTTTATTTGACAAGTGAAGGAGACAAGTTAGCAAAGTGTTGAACACTCATCAGTGTAAAGTAGAATTTTATTTGTGTTTTCTGCTCATGGAAAAAACTCTTACCATTATTCTTACCCGGATAGTCATTTTCTCCAAAGTGAATCTTAGTGGAATGTCAAGTGCTGTTTGTGGAATCAAAACTTGATATTTTTTAGACCTGCCTCTACTGGAGTCTGTCACCGTACCTTTGATATGTCTGGTCTAGCTTTTAACCCTAGTAACTAGTAACCCTAGCTAGTAACCCTACAAAACAACTTCCTAATTTATCAGATCAGTTTGTCCAGGTGCTTTGTGAGTGTTGGAACAAATATTTATATAGTGGCTGCTCCTATAATCACCTTTTTAATATTTAAACTTCGTGGCTACCCACAGGTGAAGAGAAGAAAGGCCAACAGTATGGAAAATGCAGGACAAAAATTGTTTTTAAAGGTCACAGCTCCACATCTGTGCAGCTGTAGTACAAAATTGGATGTTTACATCAACATAGGACAATTTGCCCTAGTCTCTTGTGAAATCAAACGTTTCTGTGTAGACAGTAGATGCAAATCAGTAGGCAACCTTTAAAATACAGACTAGAAGGCCTTCAACATTGTAGCTGTAGAACTAGTTGAAAACTTAACAACGTTTGTTTGTTTGTTTTTTAGTTTAAAACTTACTTCGGGGAAAAACAACATTTTCCAAATCATGTGTTTCAGTGCATCTACTGGAAAGCAAAGGATGTTGCTTGTTATTCATGATCTCGGTCATTGGAGACAGTTAGTGAAATGATTTAATCCATTCCTGACAAACACAGTAGCTCTGAAATCTTTGCAAGAGATGATTCCCCTCCACACTAGTTTTCTTAAAAACATTTAATTCATTGGTGGTTGTAGGGGAGGGAAGAGTTCTGTAACTGAAATAAAAGAAAAAAAATACAAAAACCCAAAACCAAAAAATCATATTCTTAGCCTCCTCCCCTCCCATTCCATTGATAAGAGGAAGAATTACACTTAAAGACTAAACAAAGAGAGGAGAAATTAACACCGTCTCAAACCTTGAAATATTTTGCTTTTGACATCAACTAAATGTTCTGTTTCAAATAAAAAATATATCAGCCTTTTCAAGTATCTGAAACTTTTTGTAAAATCTGTTTGTGATGGGTGTCTGGGCCTGCCAGCAATGTTTGCTGTGAGTTATGGAAAAAAAACCCAACAGGCTTGTCTTTTAAATGTTGGCAGTATTTTTTTACATGTACATGTTAGAGCTAACTAGATGAAACCAAAGATATGGGTATTGTGCAAATTAATCTCTCTATACAGAAATACTTTCACCCATTCTCTGTGGAAGTCATTCTGAACACTTGGCAGAATTAACTGTCTCCCTGGCACAAAAGCTTCTCATACTGGTCCTCTTACATAAAACTCTGTATTGTTTGCACCTGCTCTTTCTCACTTTTTTGGAGCACAGAAGAATTGGTGCTGCCAGTTTCATGCGTTGCTCCACAGAAGTGGTCAATTATGTCTGTTTTTTCAATATGAAATGCTTGCCTTGTGTCATTTTTTAGTATGCTACTCCCTCATCATGTGAGTATCTATGAGCAGGTATATCGGAAAGGGTAGTGTCTCAAATATATCCTGTTAACATCTCCACTTGTATCCTTAGCTCTTGGTTACATGAGGTAGGGGTTGCCCCTGTTACCTGCTCCTCAGAGTGTTTTTGTATTAATTCCAACAGAGAGCCATTAGGAAACAGATTTCTGTTCTTTCAGTCTCTAGGAGTAGTTTTCATTTTGTTAAAAAGAGGTATTTTTTTTATTTTGGGGGGGGGGCAACATGAGAAACAAGAATGGGAAATTTACTTCCTAAATAATTAAACCATCAAATTTTCAAAACATTTGACCATAACTTGTTCTATCATTATGTCAACTTAGTGTCTCATAGCATGTAATTCTTGTCTGTTAATGACAGCAAGATCAGACGGAATAGACGTAGAAGTGGCACGTACATGGGATTGTGCCAATATTGCAGTTGATTCAGTAGTTTATGTGAATATTGTGGAGATGAAGTACTGAAATAGAACTAGACATTCTTACTGCTTTAGGAGCTAAATTCTGCATTTGACATTTCGCAAGTGGTTTATGCACGAAGGAATATTCACACTACCCCGTTTCATCTGAAAGGGCAGGCTTTGGAGGAAGACATTTATACAGGGTGATCCAGAATGTCCTTCAGTTAAACCTTTTTTGGTTTCTGAAGTAGTGCAGAAAAGTGAGCTGGCTAGGCATGGTGCCTACAGTTGTATAGTCAGAATATCCTTTTCTCCTCACTCCTTCCATTAAGGCTGGAACTTAACGTTCTTGGTGGCACAACCTTTGAAAATGTGACTTTTGCTCTTAAATACTGTAGATGAGAATTTTACATACTGTTTAAAAAGGTGTCCATATTAAATTGCATAAGTGCATGATTTAAGGACATGCTAATTGAACCCATGCAGTTCTGTTTGCAGCTGATGTTGAGTGGCATAAATGTAAATAACAATAAAAGGTAACAGTTTACTTAAAATCTGTTCAGGGAAATACGGATTTACTTTGAAGTGCTGTATAATGCTGTAGATGATGGAAGTATCAGATGAAAATTCCTGAGGCGGGTTTCTCAAAGAAGAATCAGACACATTCATAATTAATCTGAAGAAGCAGGAAATTAAAGGTGTTTATGAACTGATTTTGCTTCCTGAAATTAATTTTTTTTAAATCATTTGAGTAAGAAGAAGACTTCCTTTAATTAGGTAAAGCGTTTGATATACGAGAGAAAGTCATACGTATATTGTTGAAGTTACCACAGTTCAGCGTAGGACACAGTTGAATGTGGACTCTCCTTTAAACTGACAAAGAAAAATCATTATTTGAATTGCAAATCCAGGAGATAAAACGGTGGCGCAAATTGTTGTTTGTTCCATTTTTAACATGTGACCTGTGAACGCATAGCAGAGATATGAGCTTCACTTAGCTTGTGCTAAGTGCCATGTGGTGGTTTTGCCTGCTGCCTTGACTCTTACAGTACCTAAAGGAAACAGAGTCAGACAGAAACAGGCAAATTTGTGTTAAAATGGAGTGTGTAAGGCTTTGCTTTTTCATCACTGCGTGATGAAAATGTCTTTTAGATTGGCAGCATTGAAACAAAGAGAAAGGAAGGAGGGGGGGGGGGGGGGGGGGAGGGAGAGGGGAGAGCAATTAGTGGCAGCAGTATATTAATTATTTAAGTTGCTTCTTACTAAGTTATTTAATTAGAAGATTATTTACTTTGCTTTCTTAATGTTCTTAATACTTACTAACTACATTTAAAAACCTAAAGATGAGGAAGTAGTATATGAAGGTGCTTTCTTAAATTAAAAAGTGACTATATGTTCCTGAGTATGCATTTAAAATGAAATAGAAATTTTCTGTAACATAGTTTGGTTGGAATGTATAATTGTTGCTACATTTTCTTCATCTATCCAAAAAATCTAGCAGTCATTCTTTTTTCCCCAGCTCTGACTGTCCTACACGTTCAAAGGTTGAAAAATGCAAGTCTTAACAAATGTTTTGGCAAGATAGAACGAAGTTTTGAGGTTAGTAATAAAACTTGGGGCCAGCTTGGGATTTGGAACTCTGCTTGGCAGAGGGTCTCATTCTCCAAGGTCTACACATTACAGTTTCTGAGAAATCGGTGTCAAAACTTTAGAAGGTGATTAGAAGTCTGAAGCAAAGACCATCCAGAGAATAGAGTGTGCACTAAATGTTTGCTATGGAAAGGTTTAGACCCTTGACTGGACTTCTGAAGAACTTTCAAAATGCTAGAAGGCCTCACTGCTCATTCAGGGAAAGATAAGAGCAGCATCTTTCTGTGACTCTGTAAAAATGTAAGCCTTCAGGTTTTCTAATTTGTTTATAATGATCACAGTTTGATTATAAATACATGTGGTACTGAAATGCAACTAACGTGCAATAATCTTGCTCAAGCAAACATTCTTAAGTGTAAGTCAGTTGTTTTTACTTAGATAAGACATAGGTTTTGTCCATAAATATGTCATAAAGAGGAGATTCATTAAAAATTGTGTCAAATAAGAGTACCTGTCCTGGTTTCAGCAGGGATAGAGTTAATTTCCTTCCTAGTAGCTGGTACAGTGCTGTGTTTTGGATTTAGGATGGGAACAAAATTGATAAGGCACCGAGGGGATAAGTACCCTAGAGGGGAAAAAAACATACATGAAGCAACAGAATTAAAAGTACTGGTGGTTGGGGTTGGTTGGTTGGTTTGTTTGTTTTAAGTTTGTATTCAGGTCAATTGCTTGACAGCTGGTGGAGTGTTTTGAAAAAATACAAGTAAGGAATACCAGTGGATTTTTAAATATGTAAGTAATTATAGCAGATTTTCCTGGAAAAAAATGTAAGTATGCTATATACTGCTTGTTTTTTTTCAGGATATTTTCACAGCTTGCTTTGCTCTTGCTGCATTTTCTTGTTTTTTTTTTTTTCTGAAGGAGAGGACTCAAATTCTTTTAACACTGAGGAAGAAAAAAACTCTACCACCTCTTGCAGTAAGTTACAGTTGCCTAGCAGCCAAAGTGAAATTTAGCAGCATGGAAATTATGTGGGGTTTCTCCCTACTTCCAAAGGCAGTAACGGTTTTCTCATGACTTTAATGAGAATACATGCTCAAAGGATAATTTGGTATCCCTGACAGATACGAATTTGGAGAGGGCAGGTACATTTGGTATACATACAGATTTTTTGACAGTGTTCTTCACAATATCAGCTATTTTACTAGATTTGCAAAGCAGGAAGAGAAACCTTGAGCAACCTTGAGTATGCAACATCTCAGAATTTGAATATGGAGTTTAACGAGCTTTCTCAAGGATAAACAAAGCTCTCGTAAATTTTGGTCTTTCTTTTTCTTTTCATTGTGGGACCCTGTCATCCTGGAGATGTCTTGCAACCAATCTTTTTGTGGAATTAACATGCTTTTTTTTTTTTTCTGAGCACCTGTAATGTTCTTAGGATGCAGTTAATCTGAATAGGACTTAATTTAGAATAAAATGTATTAATTGACTTGACAGTAGAAATTGAAGGTATTCTTCAGTGATTTAGTCTTTCATACTCATAATATCCCAAGCCTTTTACAAATCCAAACCTGACATTAGTTTTTCAGCAGTGAAACACATGCATTCTTGGATAACAGCATTTGTTTTGCAGTCTGTTGGTTATGACATTACAATTTTTCTTAGTTAAGGAAGGTTTGGTGTGACCTGTAAACTCCCCTAGTTAGGCAAAAATAACTAGTGCCATATTTCCCTTGTGTTGTGCTCTAGGTTTCTGAACTAGAGGAGAAGGGGGAAGCCTTTCTCAGCCTCCAGGTCTGACTGCACAGGCAGGAACCACAGAATGTTCCCTGTCCTTGGTGGTTTGGGTTTTTTGTGTTGGGTTTTTTTTTTAATATGTTTATTGATCCAAGACCCATATCAAGACTTGTTTCCATAAGCAAGTAAAATAGTTCCCAAAAGTTAAAGCAAAATTGGAGTTTCTAAGGTCGTGGTTTGAAAGATTTCAAAAGATACACTAAAGTTTCAGTACAAGGTTTACAGCCATCCTGCTTCAGGAGAGAGCGCGTGTACTTTTTTTTTCTACACAATACTGAATCCGCTTCCAATTCCTAACATAAAAATGAGATTTTACCTGACCGTTTGGGACTGCTAAACATTTCAGGGACATTGTAATGATTATAAGTTATCTCATTAACCATTAATTTGCCTTTCTACATGTCCCTGAGGATGACAGAGCGAGAAGTAGCTGTTAATAAATTAACTATACAACTGTCTCTTGAGGCAGATGACTATATTTTATGGATGAAGAAAGTAAAACACAAAGGAGCTAATGACGATCTCAAAGTGTAGAAATTAGTGGCACACTCGTACCCATGGCAGCAAGTATGTGGCTGATGAACTTCAGTGTGTGTAACAGTAGGGCAATCTATTAAGGGGAAAAAAATCTAAACCACACTTACGTGATTCTGAAGCCAGAACTGGTAGATACAGCTGAGGAAATATTTTGGCATTATCATGGACAATTCTTTGAAATAATTGACTGACTCTGGGCATCATCAAGAACAAGACAGGTGACAAAATTTTGCTACTCAAAAAAAATCTCTATATACGCACATCTTGAGTACCGCATGAAGTCCTTATTTTTCTGTCTTAAGAGTGACAGAATAAAGGACAGAGAAAGGCAACAAAAGCAATAAGGATGTGAAACAGCTGCCTTACAAGGTAAACATTGCTGGGAGTTTGGAGTTTGGAGAAAAGGCTGGTATGGGATATGGTCAGCATTCACAAAGGAAGTTGGTGGACAATCTGTGTCAAACTGTTATTAACCAGATGCTAAAAACAAGGGCAACTTATGAAAGTTGTAGGGATCAATTTAAGACAGATTTTTAAAAAGGTTGTTTTTTTTTTTTCAGATGAGTATCAGTGAACTTCTGGATTTTTTTTTTTTTTTTGTGACGGGAAACTGTAGACAGTGTCAACAGGTTCAAAAAATGGACTGGAGAAATGGGCAACAGATATCAAACAGCTGTTACAGAGTATGGGATGGAGTAATCTTCTAACACACGTATTCCAAAGACTGTATGAGTGGAATGGATTACAGAAAGTGACTATTCTTTCCTGTTCTTCCTAAAAAGCATCTCATATTAACACAGTCAAAGATTTGCCTCTGTGCTAGACACACAACCGAACTGGCTCTGGGGGGCATTTTTTACGGCTTACAGTCATACCTTCTAATCGCTAGATCAAAAGTTTACTCACTCTACGTGTTTAGATTAATAGAGTAGAAAATGGAGACATTTATCTAGTCAGAAGGGAGTGATGGGGAAGCATCTTACCTTTAATACATAGTCATTCAAATATTCATGAATCTTGTTTATTTAACAGTATGTGTGTTTCTGAATATGTGTGTAGCAGATTTACTTTTTTTAAGGTGGAGGTGGAAAGAGTTGTGTATGCATTTTAGATTATATACTATTACATATGTATAGAAGTTCCCCTTTCCTCACCCTGGTCAAGAAATAAGAGAAATGTCATAAGGACTAGAGGGCTTAATCTTACCAAGCTAGGGCATTTGTATAAACACAGTACACAAAGCTGCTGAGAATGTACCTTTCAGTGTGTTAGTGTAACTGTACAGATCTGTTCATCGCAGTTGTTTACAGATTATAAACTGCTTGCTGATGTTTCTTACTTACCTACTGTTCATAGGGAATAGTTTGGATTCTGCTCCTCTCTATTGAGAAATGGACTTTGGTTATTTTTAACCTTTCATAGGCCTTGGCGGCACATAAATGAATCTAAGACGTGTTCTAGATTGCTTTAATCTCCTGTGACAATGATGTGGGCTATTTCCAGGGTTTCCATAGGAATAGGAACAATGCTGCTCCATTTGAGTTCATGAGATACTGAATGATAATGGAATAGAGTAGGAAGTGTTGAGTAAGTCTTGCTGGTTTCTATGGTAACTGCAGCTAGTTTAAGTTCCGTTTATGCATTTTCGTTTTCTGAATATTTATTTATTATTGACAATACCCAGGGTTGTTTTGCAGGGTTTTTGCTTTGGATCAATGGGTGGGTTTCTGCCCACAGCCCTGTGGGAGAGAAAGTTCTTTTAGTGTACATATTTCTGTGGCATTGGACTATTCAATTCTGCAATGTAGCTATAGCATTTCTGGTTGTCACTACACCTTTAGGGTAGCCACCTTGTGTTTTGTGAAATTGCTGTAATTTCAGTGGATCTTGTCTTGTTTAAAAAAAAAAAAAGTGTTTAAACTAAAATAATAAAACCAAGAACATGCCAATTTCTCAGCGTGAGGCACTATCTAGGACCAAGAAGTTACTTTATTATCAGCTGTGACATTGTAATATGGGAGAAGACGTGGCTGACTTTTAATTCTTTCTCCATCAGCTTGCTTTTAGTGTTAATATATGCCAATCTGAAACTTTCTTTTCTGTTAAGTCTCCCATGAAGTGTATGGCTAATCAAACATAACTAGTACTTTTTCTCCTCAATTTTATCAGTTTTAAATACTGCTATGCGGAGATGGGTTAGGTGAGCATAAGGTGGACGTATGCTCTAAAATCAAATCAAGAAAAGGATAAACAGTATGTTTGATAAAAGAATGACATGAGCTATACTGAGAACTGGACTTAATTGGACTTAAAACCTTGTGTTTGAATTCTTAGCTCAGAAAGTGGAGAAATAGAAAATTAAGTGTATACATCACACATACAATTCATAAATGTTTCTCTTAATTAAAATTGCTAATTTTTAAAAGCCTTCTTTTTGTAAGTCAGATCTCAGTGTAGTCTAACCTACCCTGTTTCTGTGTGTTTCAGCTTATAGCCGCTGCTATGGGAGTTACCTACTGTAAAGTTATCTTCAGAAACTTTTGCTGTGCTGCAGTGTCTTCCATGACCTCTAGTTAGGTGGCGACGCTTGTAGAATCTATTCTGATATTATTATAAAGCATGTGACTTTTCCTACAGTGGAAATAAATATACTCTGCTAACACCTTTGACATTTACCATGTCCTTTTTTTTCTAAATTAAAGTATCTGTGGCATTCTATCATTAAAATGATGAAGGGCAAACACATTTAAAAATCATGTTGTGTCAAGTTTTGAATGGTATGATTATTTGGAGAAAGCCAAGAATGTGGTTAGTATTCAGACAGTTGTAGCAAAAGTGGCTTAGGGAAACTACTATCGCAGAGGGTGACTTCTGTTATACAAGTCTTTATTGTTGAAAAATATTTGTAAGACTGTATCAGCATATTAAAGTCAAACATAAGTTAGGAAAAGTGCTTGCTACTTCTTTCGTAGATACAGCTAGAAGGAAAGTACATAAATACAGAAGTGTTCCTTCTGATAACGCTGTCACATCCTCATGATAAGTGTGGTGCAGAGGAAATTTACCTTCTCCCGATGGGCCACGGACGATAGTCAGGTATCGAACAAAAGATATGGATGCAACTGTTGCAAATGAAGTGTTTTTGCAAAGCTCACCAGAGGAGACAGATGGGTTCCCCTTAAGGCATTTACACTGTTCCCATGAAAGGGCTGCTCTGATGATGCAGTTGATAATAATGTTTGTTTAGTATTTTTTCTCTTTGCACTTAGTGTATTTGATAAAATTGTGCTTGTCATCAAAACACTGATGTGATAATGCATATTTTTAAGGATAATTTTGCATATGTTTTTGTGCAGCTCTTCCATCAATGATTTGTTCTGAGGTGTGGGGTAAATGGCAATGAACTGCTAAGCTTGTGGTTAAAAAAATAAAAAAATAAAAAAATAAAAAAATAAAAAAATAAAAAAATAAAAAAATAAAAAAATAAAAAAATAAAAAAATAAAAAAATAAAAAAATAAAAAAATAAAAAAATAAAAAAATCTCCATTTCGGAGTTTAGCAAGTTTAGCAAAAAATAATAGTTAATTTCCATACAAAATATTGTCTATCAAAATCAGTTTCCTTTTGCTTCTTAAATAGTCGGTGTTTTTCTTAAAACTGTTGTTTGATAGTTACTTGACTACATACAAGTTTCCTGAGAAATGTTCTCGGCATATTCTGCTCGGCTTCAGTAGTTTTACGTGGCTCCTTAAATGTGCAGTGCTTTGGCACAGGAGGTTCCTCTCTGTTGTAATTAATGCTTTGTTTCAGCTTCAAATGCTGCAGCAGAGACAACTTCACAGCTTACCACTAAAGCTGCTGAAAGTCCCACTTTTCCTGTGAAGTCTAATATCTGTCCTGCTGCTGGAAGAATAGTATGCCATTCAGTCAGAATCAGTTAAAATGCTGGCTACTGACGTGCAGGAGTCACGAGACTAATTTGACATATTCCCTAGATAATATGTATATATTTTTTTAATGGTTCTCTTTATGGTAAGGTTTGGAAGGCTTGGTTCAGTCTGAAGTGATAGTACACAACCTACTTGTCTTTCTGAGAAGGGAGCAGGAAATCTAACGGTAGAAACTAGGACGAAGAAGTGGTGAATTCAAAGTAAAAATCAGGGAATATGTTCCATGGGTTTCACCTAGAAGCTGAAAGCTCTCGGAGTCTTTCAGAGGTCTACAGCAAAATGCCATGAGTTTAAGGGGGAAACTTGCATGTCTGCTCTGACTGGTCCTGCTCCCTCCTTCCTAGTAAGAGAGTCTTCATCCTGCAGACACTTCCCTTCATCTCAGGATGAGAGTAGGAGAAATGTTTGAGTAGGGAAGGTGGGAGAAAAGGAAAGAGCTATTTATATTTTCTCAGAAGGGGAAGGGATGGGACTTTTCAGAAGTTTGAAGCAGTCCTGCTGCTTCTTTCAGGCTTGTGAAGATTGCTTCTATTCAGCATAACTAGCTAGGATAGATGGGTGAACAGGCAATTTCTGCAATGTAATTCCATGCCTTCTAATGAGCTATAGAACCACTGACTGTGGTCGTGGAGAGGGGCTCACAAAACTAACTTAATTGAGGCAGGGTAGGTATAGAATGGAAAAGGAAACATAATCTGATTTTTCCTCTATTTCTAGTCCAAACTTCAAAAAATTTGATTTCAAACACAGTGTAATTGTTACTGCTTAGAATGGGCATACCACATCAGGAACGAAGGTGAAACGTGGAACCTGATCCTGCCTTGCGTAGACAGATGCTCTTCACTGCATGCAAACTAAGCCATCCAGTTCTGTCAGATGCCCACAGTCCTCTCATTGAAAAACATGCGACTCCTACGTACTGTTAAAAAAAACAATTTATGCCTGTCAGGGTAAAATCTTGCAAAAAATTACTTCTGTAGAGATGAGTAGATTTAGTGAGCCATCTGATTGTTGTGATATACAAAATGTGATACTGTCATGAGCCTGCTGCAAAGGATAGCAGAATGCTAAGCTTTTGCACGGAGATGCACTGTTTTCTTTGTTATTGTCAGCCATTATATTTAATCCCATAACATGCATTCTGAAGGTACTGAATGTACCTTGAGAAAGTATAGCCGTGTATCTTGGTAACAAGCAAGAGTGTATTGTCTGCGTTTTAGTGTCAATGCAAAATGTTTGCAACATCTTTGTGAGCTGTTTAATTTTATAATTTGTCCTTTTTTTAATCTGTTCCTCAGGAAAAGGGAGGAAGTCTGGCCTTGTGACTTTGGTTGCCTTGGTTTTGATTTTTAAATCTATCCAACCCAAATACTGTAAGGGTTGAACCTTACATGGAGAATTTTGAACTAGAAGAATCAACAGAGCGTGCCATTAGGGCCGTTGATCTGTATGTATTTTGGGTGTCATTACACTGTCTGGACAGTGTTGCATGCTACCATTTTTACTCCATGCTACAGTTTAGCAACCGTGCATATGTAAAGAGAACCTGGCACAATCAGTTCTGTTGTTTTAGCTAAATCGGAGAATTCTATGTTCTGCTCTAAGCAATGTAAACAAAGCTGAACTGTCACATTCTCCTACCCCTCAAAAGCCTGGCATAGTATTATGTATGGAAACCCAGCACAGGTATGAAAAGATGAATTCAGCAAAAAAATATGATAGCAGTTTGCTCACATTTTATTTTTTTTCCAAGGCTGCAATTTTTTTTGTGTTCAATAAAGGCCTGAGCACATTTTGTCATTGATGCTTATGCCTAAGGATTTGTTTCAATGAATGTGATCAAGCTGCACTCTGTCAGACTAGATTTTAAAGTCCTTTTCTGTTATACTTAAAGGATTGTAAAATATTATTGAAAATAATGAAGTACATGCAAATCAGAAGTTCCTCCATGTTACAAAACAGCAACATAAATCAGCATGTTGAACATAAAAGGCTTGCATGTCACACTAACAAAAAGATGTTTGAGAAACCTGTAGACATTTTGCTATCAAGCTCTAGAAAATTATTGTAGTAAAGTTTCCCTATAGATTACTTTTTCAGATTTGCCTTGTTTTCTCTCGTGGTAAATATTACAAAGTTGTTTTGGGTGAGTTATTTGATGGTTTGTTGTAGAAAGCTGTGAAAAGTAACTAAGAAAACCAAGCCAGCAGTTCATAGGTTTACAGTTGCTGTTTGGTGTTTGTAAGTACAGTAGAAAATTTCTAGGGATCTCCAGATTGGAAAAGATTGTCAGCCACTGGCTTAAATCCATTGGAGGAGTTAGTTGGGCAGAAAACTGTCCTCTTTTTGAAGTATCAGCTAGAGGACATACAATACTATAGGTGGTACAGTCCATAACAGTAACTCAATTTCTTGAGCATTTTCTGTCATCCTGGAAAAAAAATGTGAGCAGTGTGATTTAGTAAATGCAGCACAGGGCTGGAAGTTTGACGTGGTTTCTGTTCTCAGCTATAACTAACTTGGGTGATTTTGCACACATAACTAAACTTGCTATTCTCCTTTGTTTCTGTGCAAGCTAGGATTAAAAATAATTATCCATGCTTGTAAAAAGTATTGAAATCAGCTTGTAAAAAGTACTGAAATTAGGAATTCACTTTATTTAGTGAAATTTTGTTTAGCTCTTCCAATGCACATTTTCAGGTTCAAAATACATTTCTGTCCTATATAGTTGAATCCGTCTAGTATTATGAAATAGATATATTATGTCCTCTTTATATAAATATGTATATCTATACACACACATATTTCTATATCTATATATGAATTATTTTTACTTCCGTATTTTGCAATTGAAGATGGCATATTCATGTATCAAAATATTTTTTTACTATACAGGCTCTCTTCCTTAGTGTTTTTGTTCTGCACTTCTGCTTTTTTATCTCTTCTGGGCCTGATAGGTGCAGACAGATAAACAATCTGAATTTTTCCTTGCCATTCAGTCCACTAGACTCATTATGTATTCCCTTTTGGAAAGAGCCTTGGGCATCAACACTAGTTGCTCGTGGTCTCTTTATAGCTGATGGCTCTTGATATGAAAGACCTATTTTTTAATGATGCAGTTCTGTTGCATATCCAAAACCACTGGTTTACTTCTACAAATGAAAAGCCTGCCTATGTGAGATCTTTTCTTATTTCCCTTAGGAGAATGTATCTTGTGGTAAAAAAAAATGTTAAATCTGGTTTTATAAAATGTGTATCACTAGTTGAGAATTAATCGCATGAGTTAATTCACTGATAGGAATTACAGGAAAAAGCAGAAGCTGAAGTCTGAAAACTTTTGGTTTGCCACAAAGTAAGCGTTGGATTGAGAGAGACTTTAGCTTTCTCTTATCTAGTATAGTTAAGAATACTGACATTCGATGCTTGCACTTATAAGGGAATTCTCTACTTCATTGTCTTTCTGATTATTTGGGGAATAGGAATGTGTGGAAAAACTTGGAAAAGAAATCTTCATTTTTATTGCACTTTCAGAATTAGCATGCTAATTGTAAACAGCTTTGTTACCTGCTATTAGGTCTCATTTACAGGTACAATGATGAGTATGTAGGAATCTTCTTTCCCATTTTGTTTTAAACAAGGTTTAATATTACAGCCACATCTGCCTCAGCATGAGTATTGGCATTTCAGTGTTATTTAGGTGTTTATATAAAATCTACCTTTATATAGAATACAAATAGTTTGAAAATAGAAACTGTAATTAGCATAAAGTGTCTTCACTGCAAATTAGGCATCACAATTTGATATGGTTTACAAGGTTAAGATATCAAGAATAGCAAGCTTTTTTTAAACAATATTAGTGTGACATAAAATACATTAAATAGAACTATGTATAACGAGATCAGATAGTTCATGTTTTTGATTTAGTGATAACGTGTTCAGATTCCCAGTGGGTAAACCCTTGTGACTTCGATAAAAATGAACCTGTTAGCAACCTGTTAGCTATGAAAATGATTCTGAAAACCGATGGAGTTAGTTATGAACTGCATCTAGCCACTGGAAAGTTTAAATAATGTTTCCATTCTTGTTTGTTGGTGTGGAAGAACTTTTTAACCCCCCAAACTTGTTATACAATTCAGGAACCTCATTTATTCCTGTGTGACCTCAGTGTAATGCCATTATTGTCAGGAAGTTCCACTGATTTCATCAGTAACACAGAAAGCATAGAAGAAACAGTTTAAGACATTGCTGAAATGCGGACTTGTTTGACCAATAGAATTTTGAGACCTTTGAGGGGTTGAACTAAACAGTTTTCAACGCTTTCCATGCTGTAATGTATTACAGTGGAATGCATTCACGCTGTCTTGCTTGCCCAGAAGAAAAGTTGAGGGAAAGTATTTTAAAAATATATACTGTAATCAGTTCCAAGTGGGGTGGGGTGTTGGTTTTTTTTTGGGGGGGGGAGGGGGGGGTGCTGGGGGGTTTTTTTGTGGTTTGTGTGGTTTTTTTTTTTTTTTATTCAGGGATCTCTTTGCAGTAAATTAGGCATCACCATTTGATATTGTTGGATTCATTTTTCAAGATTCCCAAGCTTTCTTCAGCAAATAATGGCAGCCTGAACTGTATGAGGGTTTAATATGTAGTTGCCATTAAAATACTCTACAGAGACAATTTTGATAGGCATTTCTAAAGCCCTGTGTTTACTTTATGGGAACTCTGGAGGTTTGTACTGATGATACCATATTTCTCTAGACTTTTACATTATTCTTATCTTAATGAGTATTTCAACCACTTGGTACTAAAGGAAGGCACGCTCTTCTGTTCCTTTTGATGTGATAGCACCTGATACAAATTTAAATACAGTAAGATGAACTGACAACTTGTCTGCTGGTTAGTCATATCATTTATTGCAAATGAGGGACTTAATGATTTTTTTAGCTTTATTCTTAAACTTTCAAAACCCTTGGTCCTTCCTGTTCTCTGATCTTGACCATATTTTCTTTTTGTATTGGATGTGTCAGATGGTACCAGACTGGGAGGTTTCAATGATCAGTTCAAGGATTCTGTTTCAGATGAGGAACTGTGTTTCTGTGTCAGATTGACGACTTCACTTTTATGGTAAAATTGGTCTTTTAACTTACTCCTTTTTCTTATCTTAAATTTGTGATGGATAAGAGGAGTAAATCAGCAGCAGAGATTGTTGTTTTAAACACTACTCCACAAAAGCATGATTTCTATAAATGTTACGCTATCTCCCGTCTAGGAGAGCTGATTTGAGAGAGGAGAAAGGGATCTGCTTGTCAAGGCAACTTTTTGTAGGGAGTCCTAATCCACTAAAGAAGATAATCAGAGTTGAAGACAACTGAAAGGCAATAAAATGCAGGAGCTGGATAGTGTCTATTTTACTGTTTCAAAGTCCTCACTGGCGGGGGGGCTGGCAAAGGAGTAAACCTGCTGTCTTATACACTGGCAGACCCGATATAAGGACAATAAAAGGAATTATTAGCCTTAAAGGGTGCAGTTCATTTATGAGATCTGTTAGTCTGAAATACACTGTAATCTTTTGTGCTTTACCCATAAATAGAAACAAACAATAAAAAGTGTACTTTGTGAAACTGTGACTTGCTCGCATCTCTGAGGCTAAAAAGAAAGCAGTGCACCTTTGCTTCTCTTACACCTTCAGAAAGCTATGTGCATGCCTTTTATTTCCTAAAATAGTGACTTTTCTACAATTTCATTCTTGTGGATGGTATAAAGTCCTTCAATTTCTCTAACAAAGTACAAAGTTATGTCCAAGAATTCTGGTTTAGACATTAAAAGAAGTGATAAGAAAGGAAGACAGTAGGTGCCTCCTGATTCTCTTTTATTGGTCTTGGATGCTGGATTAGTTTCATCTTGAGACACGTGAAAAGATGGTTTAACACTGCATAACACTCGGTGACAAGTGGTGTCCCGCAAGGTTCCATACTGGGACTGGTACTGTTTAATATCTTCATCAATGACATAGACAGTGGGATCGAGTGCACCCTCAGCAAGTCTGCAGAAGACACCAAGCTGAGTGATGCAGTCGACACGCCGGAGGGACGGGATGCCATCCAGAGGGACCTGGACAAGCTGGAGAAGTGGGCCTGTGTGAACCTCATGAGGTTCAACAAGGCCAAGTGCAAGGTCCTGCACCTGGGTCGGGGCAACCCCCGGTATCAATACAGGCTGGGGGATGAAGGGATGGAGAGCAGCCCTGAGGAGAAGGACTTGGGG
>NW_008825162.1:5348354-5398155 GCF_000699105.1 Pygoscelis adeliae
CCACAGCAGGGGGGTTGGACTAGGTGACCTTTAGAGGTCCCTTCCCACCCAAACTATTCTGTGATTCTGTGATAAAAATGAATAACTGACTAGAAGGATTCAGCTAAAACATGAGTTTCACCTGGGAAACTTTGATTAAACATAAATGTGTATAATTAGTAGTTCTACTGCTTTATCCTTCATCTAGTACTAGGAGCAAAGTATTACTGACTTTTTTCCTCCATTTTTGGATGTTTTCTATTTTTTAGACTAGAGGACAAGTATTTTAAAAGTAGGAGAAAAGCTATTTTGCTCAATGTAATTAAAATGTAATTAAATGTAATTAAAAACCAAAGTTTTTGGTGCTTGGGTTTTTTTTTGGGTTTTTTTTTTTGTTTTTTTTTTTTTTAACCCATTTTAATTTTAAACTCTCCATGTAGAAAAAGGTGACAGGAGTATGTCTGCTATGATAAGCAGTTAGTTCAAAGCGCCATTGAAACACAGTCAAGTATTGTAAAAACAAAATACATGTATTTATTTGCTAGCAAAAAGAAAATGTGTCCAAAAAGCATAATTTAGCTTACAGATTGTTTACAAATGTGTTACTTGAATTACCTTTCCCTGCTTACTGGTTTGGATTGAAAAATGCGTAGTGTGGTTCATTATGAAAATGTCAAAAACTGGGTCAGAAGGAAATAAAAATCTAAGGAACTGTAAGACTGAAAGCATTTTAAAACGCAAAGTTAAATTTGTTTCTAGCTTCTGGGTCAAATTTTGGTCTCATCCATATCAGTGTAATTTAACTGAAGTTAGTGCAGTCAATCCCCACATACACTGGTTTAATTGAGGACAGATGTAGTCTGCTGTTTTCAAGGATGAAAATAACATATTTGGAAGAGCCTGTTCCTGTCAGAGAGCCAAATGAAACTTTATCAGAACTAGAGACACCTGCCTTCTTACAAGAAATTTAAAGACTAATATATGTGCAGGCATATTGTTAATGTAAAACTAATTATGGGCTGTTTCTTAAAGGAAGAAGAATAGGCTTTAGAATTAAAACAAAACAAAGCAGAAAAACTTGCCTGCCGCAATCCTCCAGGGAATTTTCTGGGCTCAAGGTCAGATGCTATTGAACAGAAATGAAATTCTGTCAAAACTCCCTGTCAAGCCTTCCCCTTGGCAGGACCAGATATGCACAGACAATTCATATTTAATGGTAGTAACAGTTATAGGTTGAGCAAAAATTTAGATGAAGCAACTTTATCTGTTTGGAGACGTTCTGTTTTTTATATGGTTCTCTATAGCACTTCCGGTTTTCTAGACATCTCAGGTTTGGAATGCCATGCTCTTACTTGCAGACTGAGTCTGTATGAGTTTCAAGATAGGAAACTGATGCTGCAAACTTTAGTAAAAATTTTCAAACTTAATCAGTGAGGTCCTTTCTCATGTGTATGACTACAGAATTATATTTTCATTCCCAAGCTTTAAGTGTATCTCATTCTGGAAGCCCTGCCATTTCTCTCCTTTTTTTTTTTTTTTTTTTTTTCCCCCTTCTTGGTAAATGACATGAAGTAAATAGTGAACTGTTCCTTCTCCCATTTTTGTAGGAAGGTAATGTGAACCAGTAAGTTTCAGAAAAATATTTTGTCTCACACAATTATCTAATAGTGTGCTTTCTGCCTATAGACTGCTGAACTGAAGGTCCATTAAATGTACAAATCTGCTTATATGGAAATCACTGTGATAGTTATTCCCAAGGACACAAGTGTCTCTAAACATGTAGTACTTCAATAAGTATATTCTCAAAAGACAGCAAAGGAAACACAAACTCACGATTCTGTATGTCTTCTGTTGATATCACTGGGAGCAGGGTTTAGCCATAATATTAAGTTATTTAAACTGTATGCATAGGTTTTAAAGTATAAGGATTAGATTTGGTTAGCGTTCTGAAATAGTACTTGCTCATTTGCACCACAGTGAGACAAACATATCTGCTTTTAATGCAGATTCTGATAATTTCTTTTTTGACTTTGTCTTACTAAATGTTATGCAAATTGCTTGCTTTCTTCATTTTCCAATCATATATGTATAATGCAGAGATTATGATACTTCTGTATTTCTGTAATGCACTTACTAATTTGATAATAAAATACTCAACAGCAAATTTACTTGGATGAATAAACATTACTTTGAAGTTTCTCCATTTTAGAAAACTTTGTGGCAAATAATTGAATTTTAAAGTAATTCTTTCTCTATTTACGAATAATGAGTTGAAAGCAGGGTGTTGCTTTTGATTTAAAACTGTTAAAAGCATTGGCATGAAATCACAGGAATGAAGTGCTTTTGGAATGGCTTTAATGATTGACATTTTGCACATAATTTTTCTGTTGCATAACCTACAGGAGTTGACACAGGACAATAAGGATGTTTCTCTTTATTGCCATACTGATTACCCCTAAACTGGCGTGGATAAATAAATATTAGATAATAAAGAAAGATGAATTTTAGTCTTGCAATTTAAATGACAAAAAATTACTAGGTCTGTTGACAGATGCAGTGTTCTATGAGAACTGTTAAAAAAAATGCAAGTTCTAGATGAAATATTGCCTACTTTCCTACTACTGCATGGCATATTATCTATTGGTCTATAGGTACGATTTTTCCAGAAAACTTTTTAACGCAGCCATGTAGAGACTTTAGTACTGCTGTCTAATAAAGCAAGGTCAAGGGAAGTTGTAATGCAAAGCTTAATGCTTGGGTTTTTTCCTTTCCTCAAAATATTTTCTTCTTGTAGTTATACAGAACAATGTTTTTAATGTGACCATTGTAGCAGTGAAGTCTCATAGTATCTCACTGAATAGAGACATCGGTTAGAAGTAAAAAGACTTTCTTGCGTGGGAGGCATATTTCAGCTTTATTAATGGTAGTTGGAAAAGCAAAATGAAAATGATGTTTTGTTTCTTGTCCTACTGTGCCAGAGTCCCCCATGTTTACCCAGGTTAAAACAGTCTTCTGGAAAAGGTAGTACATATTTTGTACAGAAAGCATTATATTAGGGTCAACATTTTCTTGTAAAATCAATAGATCTGGTAATGTATTAATTAACATAGTAAATTGCAAACATTTCTTTTGAGAAGTATTTTGAAATAGTAACATGAAAAGACTATCAATCTACTGTTAATATTATGAAATATCTTGACAACATAATGATTTCAATTAACTGTGATTGGAAATTTAACTTGCACTGATGTAAAATGCCACAGAAGCGAAGTGGCATAACTTAACATTCTGACAGGTATGTAACGCTACTTCATCTGAGTTACGCGCACGTGAGACACAACCTGGAAAATTCCTTCTAGATGGAGCCAGCAACACTGGACTGTTCAAAGCCCCATTTCATGCGGTTATATGCCACCATTTATGGAACATGGTAATCCACTGTGTCTTGTTCAGTGGGATGATGGCCCCACACGACTGAGCCATCACTTTGGAATCACTGATTACTTTATTCATTTCCTCCCCCGCCCCCCAGTACAGTGGTCAAGAGTACGATGGCAAAAATGTCTGTGCTTACAGATGTCCTACTACAGCTGCAGTTACTTTGACAAAAGTTGTCTTCCCAGGAGAGTCTATTTCTAACAGCAAAACCAGTCACCTAGTACAAATGATTTTTTTTTTTTTTTTTTTACCAGCAAGATATGCTAACGTAAGACTCGTTCGTTATGGTAACAATGATTTCATTACATAGCTTCTGGATATTAACATGGAACAAGTGATAAAGTTCTCTTGCATTCTTCAGTTTTAACACAAACAGGTTAGATTTCAGTTTGAAGGAGCGTAGAATGTTCAACAAAAGCAAAAAAAAATCCTTTTTATTTTTCCTGAAAGATAGAGAGAGTGCCAGAATCATGATATACAGGCTGAAAGTTCATATAAGAGGCAGAAGTATCTACCAGCGGAAGAAAGAAAGAAGAAAACAAACCCAAGACTAAATGTTCTCAATAAAATCAATTCTTCCCCCATATATCTTTCTTTTCATATGTGCTCAGAATGTAAAGGCTTTATTTATTATTTATGTTTATATCTATATTTATTTATTATATAGCTGCTCATTTGTCGTATCAGTCTTACTTAACAAATGTTGAATGGGGTTGCTGTTCTAATACAAGAGAAAGTTTTAAGCTTTTAGTGTTTTGCTAATGCCCTGTGGGCAAAAAAGGTCAGTAAAAGAAACCTTGTCTAGGTTTAGGAAACAAATATATAAAAAACTATAAGATTTTCATGACGTCTCATAAATCAGAGCTATGCTTTGCTGGGCACCGCAAAGGCACAAGCACGTGAACAGATGCTTTCCTAGAGAGCTTTCAGTTCGATTAAGATGGAAAGAGGGTATGAGACCCAAACTCGAATTCTATACTGAAAGTTTACCCAGGAAGTCAATACCAAAATTCAGAAGTGAATATTAATTCAGTACTCTACCAGATCATTAAAGAAAGTTAAATTCCCCCTTTTTATGATCTTGTGCTACACCAGTTTCAGAAGCTCGTGACTCTGCATTTAGCCATTTAGCCTCTCCTAAAGGTCAAAGTCAGTTGGCAAAACTTCTTAGCCAAGTTGTGCTAATTGGAAGAAATCTCAAATTCTGTTTGTCTTGTAGTACTAAGGAAAAGGGAGTTATGAATTCCTTCAATTTTGAAGGAGACCTAGCACTGAAAAATAAAATCTGTGATACCCCCTTTCCAGCTTTGCATGGCAGCAGGATAACTTGGGAATAATTAGTATTGTCTCAGTTTGCATCTCAGGTGGCTACTTTATGATTGACTTGGCATGAAGCTGACTTGGACAAGGGGAAATATCTCAGGATCTATAGCCCAGACACATTATCATAAAGTTTTTTTTCCCTAGCCTTTTCAGAAAAGGTAACCTGTCTTCAAATAGTGTTACTTCTAAATAGCATGCCTGTCCAGTTCTGTCAGGTTGTATCAAGAAACTCTTGTTTTACCTTTGTTTGGAAGAGAAGAGTGATATTATTGCATAACAGTAGATGTGGTTCCTTTTTTGTGTGTGTGAAAAAAAACCTAATAAACTTAGAATAAGCAAAAAATATTGTTATTCTAACTGCTTAAGTAATTTCTTAGGCTTTGAAATATAAAAATTAATTGTATCCTAAAAAGTTGTAAAAAAAAAAGCCAAAAATCAACAAACAAAAGCCACACACCACCAAACCAAAACCAAACAAAAGCAACCCCAACACTCTCCCCAACACTAAACCAAAAAACTTCAAAAACTTTGGCGTATGAGCCATTAAAGCAAATTTATATGAATGTACTTTCATAGCTGACCTGTCTGCATCATCCTGCTGAGTGCTTTAAGAATTTTTTTCTTCTATGCCTACGTCCTTGACAACTTGAAGTGAGCTTAATGCTGCTTGTAAGTAATGTAGCTGTTTGGTAAGGGTTTTAAGCAGTAGTCGTTACGACCATGAAGTGTAGAAATTCCAAGATTATAAGTCAGGTTTTCCAACCTACCGTTGCACAATTAATTTTGTGCTGTGTTGTGAAAAGCCAGTGGTAGGATGGACAGGGTGCTCTACAATGAGTTTGAGCGTGATGATGGGAGAACGGGATTTTTGTAATGTTTGCTTTGCAATACTCTTCAGCTTGGTTTTGTTCCCCTAGTTCTTGTTACGGTAACAGTCCCTTATTTATCTTACTGTATGTGACTTTTTAGCAGATTATATTTTAATGCTGAAATAAACACAGTGGAAGTGGAGAGAAATAGCTGTCACCTTCTGTACTGTATGTATGTGAACCTGGAGGCCGTGGTCCTGACTCTGCACTTGCCTACAATTCCAGAGCAGGAAACTTCAGGTTCTGGATGTGATGTTGCAATCTACTTTTAATGTGAAGAGAGATGTTCTTTTGACAAATTAGCATTCTTCAACAGCTACGAAATATTTTATTCAATTGCAGTGCCCCTTTACTAGAAAGATTTGCAAGGCGTGTGTTCAAGAAGGGTGGGAACAGTGTCATTTGGCTTCTGCTGACTGTACTTAAAAGGAAAACTGAATCAAGGATGATCTGGGATGTTTTTTCTCCTGACCTGGTAAAGAAAGAAGAGGTTTTGAGACTTACTGCCTGGCGTTTCCATTATTGTTTAGCTGACATACTGTGATTGAAGACAATGATAGAAATATTAGTGGTCTTTTCCGTCTGTTGGAACTATTTACCAACTTCAGTAAGGACTTGTAATTGTTCTCTGAAAATATGTATTTTCTGTGAACGCTACATCTGAACATAGAATTACGAAGTAGCTTTCTATATCTTTTAATGTATAAAGTTACATATGAATTTGCTTAGTCATCTCTAAATATTTAGTGGAACAATGGGTAAGTCCTGAAAACTGTAGATACAACATAATCATTCCTTCAGAAGAAATCCTAGCCTTCTTGGAAAAGTTTAATGATAATTAAATAATTTGGGAAGTAAATTTCTTCAGTTAGTCTCTTCGTTCCACAGAAGAAGTCTTTGTACTGATCTCACCATTAAACAAAGCTGTCTATTTCTGCAGTCCAATGATTAGCATTGTAGCAGAACTCTGTTATTTTAATGTATAATTCTTCATTTGTCCCTTGACAGGGATTTGACCTCATTCAGGTTTCCAGTTTGTTGGCATTTAATGCAGGAGGATTGTGTGCTTTTTTTTCCTTCACTTGTGAAAATTTAAGTTGAAGAACTGTTAAGTGATTTTTCTCATCATAAAAAGGCATTTTGAATGCCTTTTTTACCTTTGACATCCTGTGTTGGAATGATACACAGCTTACAGCAGATTTAATGCTGGCCACAGTTAAAATAGTACCACATGTAAAACAAAACACAAAAAAACCCCACAAGACAGAGATTGTTTAGGGCACTCAACTCATTCATCTGCCTCTTCGATATAGACATACAGATAGCGATAAGAGCATCACTCTATGCTGTCATACCTGTCTATATGCTCTATACTGACTAGATACTGGCTTGTCTAGTCCAGTTCAAGTCACCCAGCTGATCAAACATCTGCACTTCTTTAGGGAGGTAATTCTGTAATTTAATAGGCTGCAGCAGAGGGATGGGCTTGTAATCCTCAGACTGAATTTTATCTGCTGGCTAAGAAATTTATATATTACCTATACCTTGTTACTAAGCAGATTTAGGGGGTTTATATCTTTTTATCTTTACGTTTCTTCTGTCATGTTTAACCGTGGCATGGAGCTAAAGCATTGATAACATCACAAATTGTATGTGTGCAAAAATATCCTAAAAGTCTTTCGGTTGTTGCAACTTCTAAAAACGCGTTTTGAAATGAAAGTCGCTTTCAATTTGTTTAAAATCTGGGGACGCTGACAGTTTGAACTGAGCTTTTCTGTGCAGAACGTCTGCTGTGTTTACTACCCAACTTTAAAGTTTTAATAAAAGACGAAGCATGAATGCAGTCTTTGGAATGGCTTTTATTGCACAGTCTTGGTGCAGTAGCAGCATACTATTTATCTCCTGAACTCGGAGAGAATTTGGAAAAGGTAATATGTGATTTTTCTAATCAAGTGGAATATTTTAATGCATAAGTGCAAAAAGACAAATTAAGGATGTAAAAGCAATAATATAATAGTAAGTGTTATGGAACACTAGATTTCTGTGTTATTTTTTAGTTTTCACTGTGTTTAATGTTGAACTGTTGTTCAACAATAGTTCCGTTATCATTCTGTGTCGCAGGATGATAATTTGTGCAATTTGCAGAAATCTTTGACAAGGTGTCTATTCTAAATAAGTAACAGAAATTTCCAAAAGTCTTGGCAACTTGTCACTTAGTTTTTCAGCAGTCTAATATTATCTCTAAAGGATATCCAATGTGCTTAGTCTGAAACATTGACAAAACAGCTAGGAGGAATCTGCTAGTTTCACGAGGCGGGGCCAGGTCAAGGAGTTCTTTTAACATCAATACCTTCATTCGCAGCAGTGATTATCAGAGGTGCTTCTGGGTAGCGCTCTGCCAAGAGTGGCGAGGCAAAGTGAGTAGTGCTCAGAAATTGAATAAAGGTGCCTAATGTATTCTGAGACGTTAAGAAAAAAAAATGCGCTACCAAATTTCAGTGACTAAAAATTACAATGAAATCTATTTCAAATTTATAATTTACATGCAAGTACTAAATGTCATGTAGTCATAGTAATAACAAGGAATTTGAAAGAATCAATTTTAACTATAGTATTTGGATTCCAGTTAAGTAAGTAAATAATATTAGCAATATATTTAGGACAGCCCCTAGTTCGAAAAACCTGTCTGCCTATGCTAAAGTTTATTTTGAGTCTTTTATTTTCAATTGTACAGAATTAATTTTGATCGATGGGGCTTGGAAAATCTGAAATTATTTTTATAATAAAGCTTAGATACTTAATAACTCCTTATGTCCTTAGATCTATTTCTCAACATTTGCTTTAGTTGGTAGTCCATTCAGATGGCTGAAACTGGAAGAATCCCTCTATTTTTAAATCCTATGCATTAAGGAAATTAATGATGGTACCTGGTACTATGACAGTAGTATTTGCTTATTTCTTTAACAACATATTCAAATACTCCATTGTATGCAGAGAGTTACGTTAGGATCTCTAGAAGCAATATGATCAGAACTTTGACAGAAATATTGTATTGCAGAAGTATTGCAGATTTGTGCTCAAAACAAGTCTTGCATTAGCACAGTTATCCCCTCTCTGCTAATCTGAGTTCCCATCAAATATCTAATGACAGTACTTCCCTGGTCATACTCTCCAAGTTTTTCCACAACTCATTTACTTTGCTGCAGGAAGTGTAATTGTAACATTTCATTCTTTTGTTTCTATCCATTCATATTTTTCATATGAATTTTTACTGTCAGGTGAGTCCCCATCTTTGTTATATTTTATCTTCTTCGGTATTATATTTCTTTAAGCTGCATAAGACAATTTTTATATTGTTTCTCTTTTATGACTCATCTCTTTTTATTCTTTTTTCCCTTTAAAAAAATTCATTTAACTTAGTTCTATTTTTTTTTTTTCAATTGCATATAGAAGCCTCTGGATTGAAATGCACTAAGAAGTGCTAGCTGTGAAGCTGGATAACTTTAAAAATTCTTGTCTGTTTTTTAGACTGAACAAGAAGGCTTAAAGAAGTTTGAACATTTTTAAACATTTGAACCGCTGTTCGTTGTCTCAGGTGGATATGGACATGGGGAAGATGTCATGAGGAAAGGTGGTTGTTTGGACTTTACTAGAGTGGCAATACTTGATGGCTTAGTAAAGACTAATAAGCAATGATTATAGGAGGAAAAGCCTAAGCTTATTTCTCTGGGCTTGTTCATGCGCCCATTTCTTGTACTCTCCTGACAGAGCCACCACCCACATCACTGAGCCCCACTGATCCCGAGAGACCTTTGCAAGGCTCACAGCCAGTTGCACAATAAAACTTGTCATGTTTGGCCCCTGTTGCTTTTTGATCACATCCACTTCTCGGGTAAGGAAAAGGGGGGATGATCCTTCCAACTGAAAAGAATTCACTAAAAAATACAAATGCAATCTCTATTCTAATTCCATGATGATTTTCTTGGGCTGCTTGCAGGTGATACTGGAGGCATGTAAAACACGCATGCGTTTCTTCCTGTTTGGACTAATTTAGTGCAATTTCTAGAATACGCTGCTTTATTTCCTTTCCAGTCTGATTTCACATCTTCAGTGGAACTCATTTAAATATTACAGCTTATTTATTTTCCAGTTTGTGAACAGCTGGAGAATCATATCAGTTCCAGCTCCTGTATTCCACCTTTTTTCTAGCTTGACAAATTTGTAAATATTTTCAGCCTGTTTACTTGGCATTCTTAATGTTAGAGGAGGAAGGCAGAATTAGAAGTAAGCCCTTAATAAGATTCTTAAAATTAAAAGCTTATACTGTCACATTGCGTTTTCAATTCCTGATTAGCATTAAAAATTTATTATGTTTCTGAGTTGGCAGAAAGTTTTCCCATTATGCTGAGTTCATCTGGATCTTGCTGCTTGCTGTGGTGAAGCTAAATTGGGCTTGATTCTTTTGATTCTCAAAGCTGAGATAACTGCTTTAAGATGCAAAAGCAAGTAATAGGTACTGTACTGAAATTCTTGAGTAGGAAATGACAACATCAAGACAGGATGTGTTAGTGGCTCACTGAGAGAATATGTATATATGTGTGTGCATATGTATGTGTTTATATATATAAACATATTAGAAGAATATGTCTGTGTATATGTATTTATTACATATGTAAAGAATATATCTGTGGCATAAGGCTGCAAATTGGGACTGGCTGTGCCAGTGATCTTGCTTGGCCTTAGTTTCCCATTTGTAAGTGGAAATTATTGCTGACTTCCACCTTCAACTTTGTTTTCTTGCTTGTCTAGACTGTAAAATGTTTAGGGAGGAAGGCTGATATAATGTAGGACCTACAACAGTATGGTTTCCGTGTGGTTAAATAGTACAACTTTATGCTAAGAAACTTCTAACCTAAAAAACTACGGATTGATGTATAGAAGGGTATCCGCTGCTGAAGGTAGAAGTGGATATTTCATCGTAGTCTCTTCATTGGCTAGCAGAACTTACTTGGATAGGAATAAAAACTAAGTACCTCCCACATGAAAGAGTATATCTAATGGCTGAAAGTCTATTTTACTTCAAAGCTCACTGTTTGCACATGGTGCCACATGGGAAGTGGGCATTTTCCCATTCCCTCTTAAATAAGTTCAACTGAGAAGAATTTATTATTGTCATCATGTGCCTAAAAATATGTCTAAAATCTTTGATGTGCCTTGAAGTATAGACAGAGTCATGGCAAAACCCATTTGCACCTTACTTTGTAGTCATGTCTGAACATGCCCAAAGATTCAGAAGAATCTCAGCTTGTGAAAATGATATAAATTATTTTAGATTTTTTCCTGTAAATCAGAAGGAACAACACCCATCTAATTTCACTCCAAGCAAAATCTAAGATGCGATGATATAAAGGGAATAGACTTCAGTCTGTGATGTTATCTGGTAATATCCCTCATCCTTAGTCTTCAATACATTATGTTCATGTTCAGTATCATGTATCAAGTTGGAGTGACTCCAACTAAGCTGTAGTTTAGCTCAGTTTATTTAACCATTTCAGCGGTAGCTGGCAAATGAAGAAGGAGGAAAAACCCCAAGAAGATTTGCTGTGCAATGAAAAATCCCATTTTTGTCCAGTTTTTATGAAAAAATGTTACAAGGAAACATCACTCTCTTTTGTCACCCTTGTGAGACAAAACAAAGATGAATGGGAAAGTATAGCCAGCCATACAACTTGTACTGGGATTTATACAGGAGCCCTATGAAATTCGTTTTGACTGTAGCCTGATTAGTCTTGTTTATATCTGTAGTGCCACACTCAGCCCTTTCCTCTCCACAAAAGGAAAGGGCATATAATATTTATTTCTATTGCATATCATTATGTATGATATGCAATAGAAATAAATCTTAATTGTGTATATCCCTGGATCTAAGGAATTGGTGTTGATTTAACTTACTTGACACTTAGTTTAATTTAATTATGGGAAGTTTCTCTTGGTAACTGTCAGAGAGTGTACATGGTTGCCTCATTATCTGGCTGTGATAGTATGTGGATGTTGTACTATTCCTATTTGCTCATTCTCTTGATGCTTGTTTTACTCATGGCCCTCAGGGAAAACTGTATTAAATAATTCTGCAATCATTTTTCCAGAAGCAAGAAAATCTTAGTGTTTTCCTGTTTTAAATGCTGACAAAAGCCAGTGAAATTGAGCTACTTTATAGTATAACTTCAGCATAGCTGGAATATATTGGTTTGGATTTGATTTGGAAGTCACACCTTAAATTCTTATGAAACAAGGATATCTAGAAGTAACATCCTGGAAGTCGATATTTTCATGTAGTATGTAAAACAGCATTTGAACTTTTTTTGGAAGTCACTAAACCACGGTGCTTTAGAGTTCCATGGGGAAGCTGCAGCACTGTGCAGCAGCCACGTGTGGGTGGCACGATGTGGGAACAGAAAGCTGTAGCTAATGAAAAAGCTAGTGCTGCATTAGTCCCCATATGAGAAATCTGTACCTGTGGACCTCTATAAGTTGCTGTTTGCCTACTGTAACTGCTGTCATTCCTGTCATTTCTGTTGGGTGCGACACAGAACAAAACCTTTCAACACTTGGAAGACGGTTGCCTGGTATTCCAAAATGACTCATAAACTGATTAAACAGAGACATAGAGAGGGCTGTCCTACTGATATGATAATTTGGGATTCCAGTTATTGCAGCTAAAATTCATATCAGTCTTTCATGATGTAAACGACATGGGTTATTAAAGAATTCTCTGGTTTTCAAGTAAGTAGTACCACATCATTATAGAACAATTAGAGGCACTCAAACCTCGGCATTTGCTACACACACATCTGTACCACACGGAGTATATTTACTGTGTTAAGATGGATATTTTTAATTTCATGATCCTTTCAAGAGCTGAGGGTCTGCTCTTCCTCGCATCTTGTGGCACTGTAAATCTGAAATAATTGATTTCAGTGGAGTTCCAGTTGTGTAAAACTAGGTCAATATTAGAATATTATGTATATAGAAAACATTATATACATAGAAAAGTTCAATATATGCAGCACATCTGAACAAAGAGCTTGTGGGCTTGAATTCACATATGAAATTTAGAAATCTGAGCATGTTTAGCAGTTTGCTTTGGAGGAACCAAAGCTGCTTAGTTTGCTGACGAGAATGTCACCTGTGGCTCATTTGCTTTAACCCTTTCTTGAATATATTGAACTAGGCTTGATCTACAGTAGGCATCTCGTATGAGAATGTGATTTAGAGGCAGACCAAGAAATGTGGCAGATGATAACATTAATTTTCATTTTGGGAGCTAAGACTGAATGCTTGCGCAGAATTGCTAGTATTATGTTTTTATTGAATACTTTTAATAATTTAATAAGAAATGTAATGGTGCAGCTAAAGACCAGTTTGGAATTTTAGTGCTGATAATTGGAACATCTGTTACAGATAGTCATGTATAGATATCATTGTATCAGCGATCGCTTTTGTAGTCCTAAGATATGTAACCCTAGTTACACTTGCCCAGTAAATGAGGGAATAGGTGGTGGATGAGAAAACAAAAAAAAATTACAAACATTGCAAATTAGTGCAAGAGGTGAGACCGACCTTTCTAGCAAATCAGGATGTGATTGTGGACTGTGACAGAAAATTAGTATTGTCTCCCAGAGACTCTTGGTGGGGCTTTAGGGGGGATGGTTTGGTTTTTGTTTTTTACCTCTAGAAGTAAGGATGCATTTGTTCTGCTATGGTTTACTATGATCTTTGTAGGCAAGCAGAACAAGTTTTTTCATATACGTTCCCCAAATATGAATTTCCATTTAATATGACACTCTTCCCCCCACCCTCCAAAAAAAACCCCAACCAAAAAACCAAACAGAAAACCAACACACCCAAAACCCAACTTCCTTGTCATTTTACATTAGCATTGGGCCTTAAAGCGAGCAATGTTTGAAAAGACAGGAAATCCTAGAGCTCGCCCGATTTCTTTCATGATGATCTGAAATGTACATATGGACTACATTCTAGATGAATACACGTGAGCATGATCGTCACAGGATGCAGCTTTATGGCCTTTTTGTGGTCCTTAAAGGCACCGCATCCTGTCTGGTTCTGGCAGCTGGGAGGTCAGGATATTAAAGAGAGTTTCACAGCTCTCTTGCTTTCAACACTCTTGAATAATGTTTTATTGCTTTCTCACACATCACTGTACCCTGCTTCACTTCCTAGAGCAGGCTGCAAAAATTATTTTCGATAAGAGCTTTTCTCAGTTTTTCCAAATAAATTTATCACTGGCATAATGCATCATCCCAGTAAATGCTGTTTTTGTTAGACTGATAGAGAAATCCTGAATTTCCCCACTGCTTCTTAGGGTTAGCATTTGTATGGTTAAGAGCAATAAGTTGATATTCAACTAGAAGATCCAGCAACTACAATTTGTTGTAATTTCTAGTTCCCATCCCTAGTGTGGAAAGAAGATAAAAGTTTTAAAGTTCTAGCTTTTTAAAAGTTATAGCTTCTTTTGGTCATTTTAAGCTCTCAATTATCTTAAGATCAACAGTTCATACTGCAAAGGGTAACTAGATAGCATATGTACCGTAACGACACTTGTATTCTTACTAGCTCTTTTCAGTCCTGCATTGGTATAATGAGGAAAATGCATTGCCTGGGTGTTATCTGAGACTACAAAAATATATGTATCTGTCTTTCAAAAATCTGAAATTTTTAACTGTTGTCACCTTCTAATAATCAGATATAATTTAGTTTGCATAGTTGTCTTTTTATTCTCCTATAATTCTTCCAAAATTAAATGCTAGAATTTCAGTCCTTTTAAAAACAATAACTAAGTCTCTATAGTTCTGTTAAACATTCTCATTTATTTATAGAAGCTTCAAGAGCCTCTTTTGGAGATGCAAAATCCCTTGCTTCTATAAACACAGCCTCAAAGCAATCTTTCATTAGAGAGTGTGTAGATAACTAATGTAGACACATAGCACGGTGGATAACAAAACAGAAATAAACGGCATGACTGAGACCTAAGAGCATTAAACTTTTGAGTTACGTGCCTCTATTACCGTTTTCTAACCCTCACAATATTTTGTGATTTATACATGAGAGAAATGGTGCCAGTACTTAGTATATCTCTAAGCTTGAAAATGCCTGAATATATTGTATAACTGTAGGTAATTGACTTACCTATGTAACCTCTGCAAGACTGTAATATGAATTTGAAGAAAGAGGAGAGAAAACCTGTATAACTAATCTTGACAAAGAAAATGAATTCCATTCTCTACAACAGTATCGTTTTGCTATTGAAAGGAATATTGTTTCCAATAGGTGAGCATCACGGGGAGAATTTAATCACATCATGCTTTTCACTGCCCAAAGATACACTCACTCTCTCATGTCTACAGAATAGTCTTACGACTATTTTTTTTTCACAATCGCTAGGTATGTGTTTGTATTCACAGTGTGTATGCGTATAAACTTGGAAGAGGAAAAAAATTAGAAGCAAATCAAGTGTCTTGGAAGGGGAGTGAATTTTCTTTTATGAATTTTGAATTAAAGAAAAAAGAGAAACAGGTGAACTAGCACCATTTTGCAAAGCCTTAGTCTATGTCATAATTCAAGTCAGGAATCTCTCTTTTTTTTTTTCTTTTTTTTTTCTTCCTCTCCTTTGGCTTTTTATGTCCTACATATGAACTATGTTTTATTTTTAATGACTGTCATGTCAATAACAGAAACTACAGAAACATTTCTCATATCTTTTTCTTACTTTAATGTTAGCATTATGATGCTCTACTGATATTCATGTATTGCAAAGTTCTTATCTTTAATGGTGACTTCTGCCTGAGGTGGGATATCCACAGCATGTTTTAGCCCTATGTTTCTAGGAAATAAAAACTTTCTGATGTTTTCTGATGGATTTGGGTATAGGAATATGACCTGTGACATCTCTCAGTCAATACTTAAGTTGTTGATAAACTCGATGGGGGATCACATGTATGCAGTCATTTGTCATTATATGTACACAAAGAAGAGTTCTTGTAAGGGATGAGTAAAATTGTTCCTTTTACCTGTGCACCTGAACTTTGAATGCATTAACATAAATTGAGTCATGTGCAAAACTTAGATGAAGGGACTGTAAATAATTTTTATCTATCCCACATTCCTATTTGAAAAATATAAACAGACTGAACTGTTAAGGGACTTATGACGGCTCATTGGCCCCACCCTTGGCCACCCCTTAAAGAAAAATAAAAAAAGTTCAGGGTGTGTATCGCTCTGAATTACTTGGGCATGGGTTTTTATCGGCCTTTCTACTCATGTTTCCTATGTTTTTTTAGTCTTGTATTGTAAATCAGGAAGCGTCTAGCCCTAATAGTTGAAAATATCTAACTCCTAGGACTCAATCCTAGGAATTGCTGTTTGCAACTGGTGCAAGTGTTCCTAACAGCACAAAAGCCGCTCTGTTTTCATTTTCAGATTGCTTACAAAAGAAGCAATTCCCTGTTGCTATGATTTCAGGGTTTTTCTGGCTTATATTATGAAGTACTGTCGATTATTTGTTTTGTTTTGATGATTTAAAGCACCAGCACTTTGCAGATCCCTCAAAATAAATAAATTGCTTCTATATGATCTGGAAATGTCCTTCATTACTGGTTAATGTGAGGATGTCTTCTAACATCATCCCACCAGGAGCGTGTTAGAGATCCTATATTAGTCCATAGGGTAATGTGCTAAATATTGCATTAAAAAGTCACAGCATAAATGGTAATTGGAAGCAGTATTCATCCTTCATTAGCAGTATTTCAGTATTTTAGAACAAGTTCAATTTGGTATTGCTACTTGTTACTGAATGAGTGCCACGACTTGGTCCCTACCTCATTAGTCCTCGGTCGCTGGCACTGGTCGCAGTGATTTGGTACAATGCAAAGAGGTTGTCGCGCGTGTTTCAACAGAACATTAAAGCCCATGTAAGTTTGGGAAATACATTTCTCTGAAATGCACATATATGCTCTCTGAAAGTTAACCACCTTTTCAGAATGTTACTCACTTTCCAAATGTTTGTCTTGTAATTGTGATATAAAAAGGTAATTTTATTTAATCCAGCATTATGGCTGTATTATTTCTAAGGGAGGAGTATTCCACTCTTGACACACTGGTATACATGTGCAAATCATCAGGTGTGACAGTTAACTCGGGGAAGGTTAGGCAATGCTAATACTTTCTTCTTTCTGAAGATCTTGGGCAGAGGCAGAAAATTTTAATTGCTGAAAAGTCTTGTTAGGAAAGAATGCTTTGGGACTATGCTGGACAGCATTGAACATACTGGTAAGACAAGATTTATCAAAAACTGTGTGATACTAAAGCAGGCTTCCTCAAATATTCAGCCTTCCACTTCTATCTTCATCATTAATTTAAAGCAAGAGTGGTGTTCCTTGGGGAGAGCCAGATAAGCCAAATATCTTTGTTAAGCTGCATACTAACAAGCTGCTTAGTTTTATGTAACGTGGTAATGAATTATTACCTAGCTGCAGGGCAGCATTTCCTTACCCTTGATATTAACATTAGAGTCAATCATCAGGGCAATGTCCTGCTAATGAGAGCTGGGAATTTTAGATAATACCCCTTACGAAGCATACAAAAATGTCAAAAAAGTAAAATGAATAGCGACACATACGATTTAGAACCACCCCTGATAAGAAGGCTTTTGCATATAAAAGTTCTCAGAAACTGGGCGGGGTTTTGAACTCCTGTCTCTAATCACATGAAGATTAGAGCCCGTGGAGTGAGTAAACCTGTTTTGACTAACGTAACCTCTTCTGCACTGATTTCAATGTAGAAGGCATGAAGCGAGTTTAAAATACAGCAATTCCATCAAGAAGCCTTCAAAAAAACTTTTCTGTGTATAACATAAGTGAGAGCTTCTTCCAAAGCTTAGTTAAACTGTGCCAGACTGGATACTATACATATTGGTGGTGTACTCTCAGTACGCTATGAATAGTTCTGATTGCGTCACCTAAAAAAAAGATTTAGCAGAAATGTAAAGCATGTGGAAACAAAAACAGCCATAGGAAACAACTGCCAGCTGCCTGAGGTAAAAAAGGAATGTTTTTAAAGGTCAGGTATTCCTCTGTTGTTTTTAAAATTTCTTCTGAAGGCTTTGATGTTGTCAGACATAAAATAATAACTGGGGGAGATGTGAAACTGACCACTAACCTAACCTGATTAATGGTATGGTCCTTTCCTTATTTAATATATCTCTGATTTTACCTGCTAGTTAAATCGACGTAACAGTGTATGTGAATTGTGTGAAGTAAATGTAAAGTGATTGTAGTTTAATAATAATTAAAATGTCAGCGAAGAGTTAACTGTGGCAATTCTCTATTGTAAATTCAAGTGAACAAAAAAATTTTACTGGGTAGGAAGACAGTCATTTTGACTAGAAGGTCATTGTTCTATTAATAGGGAAATAATGGGTTTTCCAAATGAATGACTCTTATTTTCAATTTGAGGAGAGGTGAGAGTACGAGGTGATGGAACTGAGGTTGAATTGCGAGTTTAATCTATGTATCAAGAACCTTTGTCATGGAAAAGATAGTGAATAGATGAATTCATTTACAAAGTGTAATGAATTCCTATTGAGAGTTAATTATCTTGGGGCTTGGTTCTTAAACTGGAAACATATTTGACCCTTGAAATCAATCTTTTTTTTTTTCCTCTCATACCACCATAAACTAGATAGATAGAGCTTCATAAGTTTAACATGATGAAACTTAGAATTTTTTTTTAATTTTTATTTTTTAATGTATTGGAATACAAACATGGATGTTCTTCTTATTCCCTTTTTAGTGTCAGTACACATCTGAATTCTGATTGCAGTTCTTACTGAATATCCTGAGTGGACATTGCTGACTCTTAATTAAGTGAATGTATGTGATGGTTTATACTTTTGAGAGGTGGAAAGCATTGTTGAACCCTGATGCGGTTAAGCACCTGGAGGTGTAAAGGGAAAAGCCAAGGATGATCTTGGAAGTTAAGGTAGAGAACATTAGTGAAAGGATAAAAGCCTCTGATATTGGCAGGAAGAGGAGGAAAATCGCATGAGAACCAGTGTCTGTCGTGGAGAGAGAGATTCAGAATAACAGACTAATTGGCAAGGGAGATTCTCTCTCTTGTATGCATTTAGTTTCAAACACACATGAATGCAAGAGTAACTTTGTTAACCATAACGTACATCACATAAACAGAGAAGATCTTTAGTATCAATTTTACTTCTACGTTTTCATCTCTAATACTACGCTTACGATACACTATGGAATAAATCTGACCTTCTCTAGAAGTTGTTGATGAAAGGTAAAGAAAGAGTTACTGCTGTCTGAACGATGTAACTTGCACGGAAGAAGAAACATCGGTTATAACTGCCATTTTTGACAAGTTCAGTTCAATTTTTGCAGGGCAAAAACAGAAGTCCTGTTGTATCAGTTTTTACTTTATAATAATGTCCTTTTATATTACTGGTTACTGAACAACTGCAATTCATCACACAACAGGGTGGGAAAACTGGAAAAATCTTGTGGAAAGAAAGAAAGAAATCTCTCTAGATGACCTGTCAACATGTTCATCATTTGATATTTAGGATCTTAAGTATCTTCCAAAAAGGGAAAGCAAAAAGATAAGATCAGAGAACCACTGATTTCCAGTGCTTCCATCTTAAAAAAGAGAAAATATGTTAATGCTAGAGCTTTCTCTAATTAGAATGAGTTCCAAATTTTCATTAGACGCTATCAGGTCTGAGAATCAGGTAGAGATGCATCTTCAGCTGTTGCCTTTCTACACCTGTTGTCCCTGAAAATATCATGCATCTTGGTAAGTCTACTAAGAGACCTTTGTCTAAGATATAGGAAACTTCCAACCTCTATTTTGTATTCCTGAAATAAAGAATTTATTTTGGCATTTTAATGCTAAAAACATCACAGCTTTCCTCAACAATTCGTGGAAAGTAAGGACGAAAGGTGGGGGGGTTTAATTATTTTTTTTTTAATATGCCTTGCTTTTGTAAATTGTAAATTCAGTGTTCCTACAGAAAAAGTAAATTACAGATTTTGGTATCTCTGTAGGAGGAAGTTGCTGACATGATTTTTACTATTTAATTGTGAATTTACTGCTTCAGCCACCTTCTCAGAACAAATTCTGAAAATTTATGAGATTTTCAGTCAACCTACAAAAAACATTGTACTTCTCACTACTGTTTTTTCTGAATGGCTAAATGTGTACATATTTTAAACTAATTCATCAGATTATCTAATTTTTGAGTGAAAATGGAGACTTCTAAACAGCAGGTGACATCTGAGTTAGTCATGATAATACTGTTTTTCTTATTTCCCGTTACATATAGTTTACTTCAGATACAGTGTGGTAGCTTCTAACAGAGAAGCAGTTTAGGATGGTTTGCTGAAGTATGATATTTCTGCTAGAAGATGCCTATAAGCATATTTGGATAAAAACCGATGAGGTTCTCTCACCAGAGAAAAGTATTTTAACTGTAGACAGAAGGAAAAGTAAGGGCTTTTATTTCTTTTGGAAATGTCAGTTTGATGGAGAGACCTTTTCCGTAAACGGGACTAAACAGAATTAAATGATAACATGCAATTTTTTTGGTCTTGTGATTTGATTATGCTTGAAAATTGGGAATCTGTGGGCTTGACGGAGTTGCGGGCAGTTAATCTGACTTTTTGGGTGCTAGTAAATGACACTTTCCCCCAGAGTGTTCCTACTATTTATCGAACAATTCAATCCATAATATTTTTAGTGAAGGAAAAAGTGTCACAGCATTGTAATTCTGCTGACAGAGTACCATGGGATTGGCTTGCCATCTTTTTCACATGTTCAGACTCTTTGTGGTCAGTCTTATGTGTTACGATCTGGTGGCTGATTTTGGAAGTTTCCTTTGTGGTAATATCTATTGAGATTGTACATCAGTATTCAACTGCTAATTTACCATGTAAAATGAAAACCTCTTTGTTGGCCCATACATATTTTTGTGATTTGAACTTTTTTAGTTTGAGGAAAACAATTTTAAGTTTGAGGGAAAAACATGAGCCGTATTTGCCATGTAAAATAATATCAACAAAAGCAAAAATAGTTATTCCTCTGGTGATATTTCTCCATCCTAAAATGATTAGAAATTCAAATGCTGGCAAAATAAAGGATTTTATTATGTGAATTCTGAGGCAAACAACCTGAGCTGTTGCATCAAATTATTATATTCCTAGGAGGTAGGTAGTATTTATAAGGGAGAAATTTTTGGTTTTGAGAGTTAATTTATTTCCTGCCTGCCAATTCATATCCTTGCTTCATCTTTTCTCTGTTGTGGCAATACTCTATCGAAGGGAAATTATAGCTGCAATTGTTGTGAATTCTGTATAATCTGTTAAATGCTTTAAAATTGTTTAAGCTTAAAAAATGACAGCCCTCTGAAATCTAAATTTTTTTATTATTAAAACAGTATTCTAAATTAATCTTGTGCATAGACTTTTTAATAGCTTAAATTTTCATTGTGAATTGTGAGTTGTGCTCACAGAAATTCAATTTAAATGTCAGGTGAGACTGATTTTCAGTATTGATTGTAAGCATTCCTCCTAATTAATTGTGAGGTAGAATACTCCTCAGTTCTTCAATTTCTTCCAAGATTCTACAGAAAGTTGAGTGAGATTTGGATATTTATGCAAACTTGGCTGTTTATGCAGTTTATGTTTTTGTTGGGTTTTAAAGATGCAATATTTGCAGAAATTATTAATTTTAGTTTGTATGTAAGCATCCAAATTTCAGAGCTCTTCCAGAATGTTCTCTGAATAGATAGCTTAGACTTCACAACCGGTAAAAAATGTCACCTAATCCTATCTTTGCCAAATGCATGAAATGCATTTCGAGAATACCTAGTAGATTTAGGAGATACAAGTGTTCGGTTTTTAAAGGAGGTTAAATTGTATGATTGGGTAGTCAGACTACATAACCTAGAAAACGTCCCACTTTTCACTTTTCTCCTGAGTCACCAACTCGGTATGTGTTCTCTGTCCTGATAGTTCTCAAGTCCATGTAGAATAATTCTAGTAGTTTCAATTCTGTTTTCAAATGTGAAGTCAAACTGCCATTAAAAATTGCAGAAATCATTTGTCTCATTACAAGGGCCAGTGTTTGAAAACATGAAGCCTTGACTGCTGTTTCATTCCTCCTAGCAATGCCCACATTAAGAAAATCTTTCAGAGTTTACATATTCTGTTACTGAAATGTCTGTTCGAATGTGAACAGCTTTGATCTAACTGGGAAGGAACAGGGAGCGATGTGGTTGCCAGCCCAAGTTCTGTGACAAGTGGTGCTGGTGATAATCTGCCCTCTTGTTAAATCTTTCCCAGTTAAAAATGTGTGCAAACACTATAGTTGCTTTAAAAAAAAAATTAAAATAAATTGCATGCTGAAACTTAGTGTGGATGAAATGAAAGTCTGAAGTGATAACTCAGCAGTACTTAAAAAAGAAAAAAGCAGCAACCTATCAAATAGGTATTTGCCGTGTGTGTATTGTGCTGAATAGCCCACTAGAAGTGGAAAAAGATCTGTTTAAACTTTGGATTCTCCACTTGTATCTATAGCTAGAATGCAAGTCAGTCTGTCTACAAAAAGCCGTTTACCGCTGAGGTAACTGATAAGCTAACTATAAAACTGGGTAAGACGTTGTATTTTCTATACGGATGTAACTTTATCCTGTGCAGGTTTATACCAAAAATGAAGGTTTTTTCTGACTGACAAGCTGAACTGTCAGAAAGGTGAGACAATATTCCAGCAGTTTGTGTCAGTGACCATGACCAAACTGAAAAGAGGTGGTATTTTTTTCTTTTTTTTTTTAGTTTTTTTTTATAATAAAGGTTCCAAATAGCCATGGAACTAAATGTGCAAAACAGGCTATAGAATGATTAGCTGGAAATAATTAGCAAGGCAAAAAATGTTAGGTGTATTTCTATTTTTACTTAGTTGAAATTCAAGTAATTTAAAATTTTCCTATTCGTTAATTATTTTATAACTTGGTTATACTGTGATTATAACTTCTTAAAAGTGTTCAGATTTTTTTTTTTTTTTTTTTTAAAAGCAAAACCCCAACCCACAAAAACAAAAGCAAAAAACGTGGTACTGGGACTAACTAAAGAAAATGCAAATGTTGGTTCATACAAATGATAAATCAGTTGGAGAACTCTTCGAGAAATTTATCCTTCCTTGTGTAAGGAACAAACTTCTGTAACATTCTTGTAAGATTTCTTTAACCTAAGGGTAGAAAATAGAGGCACAAAAAAAATGACATGGTGTTAATATGCGAGTTAGAACTGGTCAGAACATTTTGTATGATGCATAAGCATTTGTGAACGTATACTTGCGTTGGGAAAAGTTTTGTCTGGCAAGAGAGAGACCGTTTGTATTTTTCTGACAGCATGGTGGTTGGAGCATTGGTTTAGGATGTGGAAGACAATGCTAATTGAAATTGCAAACTGTCATTGATGCTAAAAAAGTGGAATACAGTTCATGCAGATGCTGAAGTTTGCTGTTCGGAAACTGAAATTCACTTAGATCAGGGTTTTTCAAACTTCCTAGGGTGGCTCGCTTTTCAATAGGTTATCCTGTAAATCCATGTAACCTCCTAAGAGCAACTGTGGAGCAGTAGAACGTCTCCTTCCATTAGCCATCCATGATAACTCTAAGAAGTATTAAAAAGAAAGAGTATATTTTAATATTAGTCTATTTTACTATGCAATTTAGCAGCTGGAATTGAGGAATAACCTCTTGTGACTGGTGAACCCTCTGCAGAATGTCAGAAGTTACTCCATAACTACTACAACTTGGTTGAATAAAATAGAGTGTAGAAATGGCTGATCTTGCCGCTCTTTCCTTTACTCAGGTTTAGGTAACAAAAACAGGTAACTGAACACAGAGCACCTATTTCAGTGCTCCTGTTCTGAAATCTGTCCGAAAGAACCAGCGAAGTGTCTTTCTTTGACCTTTACAAATTGGTTCCATTGAAAAAAGGTGGTAGTGCTTAATTTTTTTAATAACTTGGTCCTCACACCATTTTCTGTTTCCTTTTGGAATACAGCGTGCCTTGTTTCTAAATGGTCCCTGCAGAGCACTGCGTGTTGACTGTTAAATCCTATTTACAGTCTGTATTTACCCCCCGTATCCTAGTCCTACATTTGGGGTTTCAGTTTTGCAACTGTCTGCGTAAATATTTACAAAAGTGCTTTGAGTGGTGTTAATTGTAGTTGGGAGGTCAAAGAAAAAGAGGAAAGAAATTCCTGATTTAGGAGCAATAATGAAAGTGCTCCTCCAGAGACACAGCAGCCTACTTCAAAGTAATGGTACTGTAAATAGCAAATACTGCCACTGTGTTCTAGTAAGCAGAGACATTAAATTTCTTCTAAGTTAGCAGTTATGAAATATGTAAGATAAATTCTAGGTGTGCTGCATGGAGACTTTTTTCCCCCCTCAACAATAAAGGGAGAATAAAGTGTAATCCACCAAACCAAGCATTTGCAGGGTCACGTTAGGAGATAGCAGCATGATCAGGAGTTGAATCTGTGAATTGTCTCATGATCTAACAATAGGTACCCCGCTCTTTTTGTAAAGGTAATATTTTTACATCACTTTAAAATTCCGTTAAAAATAAAGCCTTTTCAGAGGACCAGAACAGAGGCTGAGTTGTCCC
Organism: Pygoscelis adeliae; assembly: GCF_000699105.1. Taxonomy (NCBI): domain Eukaryota; kingdom Metazoa; phylum Chordata; class Aves; order Sphenisciformes; family Spheniscidae; genus Pygoscelis; species Pygoscelis adeliae. The sequence goes on from NW_008825162.1 coordinate 5,372,727, forward strand.
GGAACAGATACTGGGTTTTCCTTGCGCACAGTCTACTTAACCCTGCTGTGTCTTTAGGTCTCTTGCAGCTGTGAAACATGCTTTTCCACCCCTGCTGCTAGTTGTCAAATCACAATCGCAACTGGTGGTTGAAGAAAAGAATAAAGATGTCCTCCCATCCACTATGTCACTGGAATTATTGATTAATTTCAGTTAATTTTAATATATTTATAAGCAGTGCTCCAAGATAGGTCTGCTAGTCCTTAGTAATTGACATGATAGCTAAACAGCTGGCACGAAGTAGATGTTCAAAGCAATACATTCTAGCTGCCTTGGGGATCCTGCCCGTTATGATGTCCATGCCTTGCACTACTTTATCCTTTAAAGTACTCCCTCAATGGTCTGCCAAAGCCTGTTGCACTGCGTTTTGAAATCTGCTTTTGCAGCCGAATAGAAAGTTTCCATTAAGAGGAGCAGAAGCTGAAATCAAAGAGGATGAGCATTGGAGCAGTAAATCCTGCGCTGTTGTGTGCAGCTTAATAAGCACCTCTGGCACGGATCACTTTATAAAAGCAACATCTGTTACAAGCACAGTACTTGGATTAGGGATGACAGCCATTTGCAGCCAAATGAACTCTCAAAAATAGAAGATACTTAAGTTTGACGAGGATTAATGTTTTATTGGCTTGCTAAATTCTTAAGGCTTACAGTAGCACTTTCTTTGGATATCTTATATGGATGCTCTTTATTGTAATGTAAGTGTGATCTGCATCATCAGTTTTCTCAGCTTACCTTTTAAGTTTGGTTGGTCTTACATCTGTCTGTTCTCTGTCATGAAAAATCATGAGGGTTAGAGATATGGTGGCAATATTTTTCCCATTAGGGAAGCACTTAAAAAATATGAGCTGGGAGCCAAGAGGAGTTCTGCTTGTTCAGACACTTCTGCCAGATCTACTGTCATTGGGACAACTATATCCAAACACACCAAGTTTTTATTCAAGCCTTACCAGTGCTATTGCTATTGCTATTCCTGCCACAGGATCTTTCCTTTACTAACTTTAATTATGGATGGTTTGGTCATTTCTGTATTTATTTCAATTTGCTTCTCATTCACACCATTTCAAGCTGTTAGGGCATAGCAGTTGACTCCAATGGTAACATCTGCCTATTGACTAGAGCAAGCAAATTATTTTGTGTTTCTATCTGCTCCAGCTTCTACTCCTGTAGCTTTTTTTTATTCCCTTTGCCTAGTCAGAAGAGGTCCAGATCTGTTTCTCAAAGCTTCGCTCACATGAGTAGACTTTCTAAGTGCTGGGGGAAACTTTTACCTAAGGAAAAAAAAACAATCATTCTGATCAGTGCATGTCAAGAAATGAATGCAGCCATGCATCAAACACAGAGAACCCTCACGATTTGTGTTGATGTATTGTTAGTATGGGGCTTTGGATGTTTTTTCTAAATAATTGCTTCCATACACTCACCTATTAAATGGCTGAACTTCAACCAACGTCTCAGTGTTCCATTTGGAGAACACGAGGATTTTGTCAAGGAAGAAATGGTATAAATATTTTGCTATATTATCTCTGATCAACCTGTGCATAAGTTCAGAAAAGAAGAGAGACTCTCCCCTTTTCTTGACTGATGGCATCTTGATAGCCTGTATACAGGGAAAGCCGGCCTAAAATTCCTCCTGAGCAGGTGTCTGTATGTAAACCTTCCACCTTAAATTGGCACTGTTCTACTTCAGTCTTCTGTAAAAATCCGGAAAAGTGAAAAATCAACTGTTATCAAGAAGATGTTTCTCCCAAAATGGAGTATTACTGACAGGCGATGACAATGCATTGTATTTCTCAAACAGCACTACTTGCCCTTGTAATTGGACTTTATCTGGGTTCTTCAGCAAGAAATACAGTTTCTCCTTTTAATGATTATTTTTTTCCCCACATATTCTGATATCTGGGGTCAAAACTCTTCGGATTTCGATTTTATTTTAATTGAAGGGACAATTCTAACAAAAAGATTGAGCAAAAGCTGTTGCTATCCTTACTATTTGTTCACTGATCTTCCCTTTCCGTTTAAATGGAGAGATGGTGCAACACTTAATACAATATTATGAAATTTGTGAGACTTTTATTTTCTTCCTTTGCAGTGGCTTTATAAGTGACCTTGGGCAAGACACTTAACCACGTTTTGTGTCTCCCCCCCTCCCAAATGTGTGTTACGGCATTTTCTTACCTTGTGGAACCTGCTGTTTCACGTAACTGGTGGTTAGATACTGTGGTAACAGGGGCTATATAAAGTAAGTAGGAGACTTAAAATTAATACGGAATTGCTAGTGCAAAGGCAAATCTGTAGGACTGAAAGATGTGTCAGAAGGACTGTAGATGATTCCTGGGGTGCTCTCTCCCTCCCTTACCTAACAATTGGTTTTTTTCCTTGACAAACTCCTTGTGTTGATTACTTAAAATTTTCTCAGAGGCTTTACTATTATTTCCCCATTAATCCAAGTCTGGAGTGCAATTAGTGTCTGTCCAGAAATATTTCTCTCTGGTTTTCATGTTATTTAGCCCTGCTTTGTGTTCTGTCTTTGCTTTGTCCTTCCAGGTGCTTCAGAAGTTGTCTGTAAAGTAATCTTATCTGTAGAAGAATCCTAAAAACTAAATACACTCGTTCATTCAAAGATTTACTTAACTATGGACACCCCCCACCCCTACCCCCCTGGCATCACTGTGATAGAATGTTAGAAAAATGATGGATTTTTCAGTTTTAGGTTTATAATAATAACACCATGCCTCTAATATAGTTAAATATCCATGCTACACAAAAATGAAAGCATTTTCTTAATTGCTTTTGTCCATCTCAGACACAAGGAGCGATACGTTCATAGCATGCGTATTTTTGTATTATCACCTGATGCATTTTGTTTAATTGCTCATGCAATTAGAGTAGAAATGCTGCAGAGACTGAGTAGTCAATAATAGATGAGACTCCAGAGTGTTTGAAGGTAAGAAACACAAATATTGTAACATTTTCGATTAGTTTTACTTAAGTGTTTAAGGCATTCACTCTAGATGTATCTGGATCCTATACAGGATTAGTCCTGTAGTCCATAGTCACTCTCTATAACTCAACTACAAGTTATTGAGAGCTATACAGGAATGTGTAATGGATGAAGCTTGCATGGATTATCCTGATACTTTTGGATTTAGAGCATACATACTTGCATAAAAGCTTTTGAATTAGATACAGGAACTGTGTTTTAATCCTTTTGCAAACATGGTTCCACTGGAAAAGTATAGATAAGGGTAAAAAATGATATTAATGAGAAGAGTGTATTTTCATTTGGAAGGAGATAAGGTTTTTGCAATGGTTAAGAGCTAGCCATTGGTTCCAATCTTAGGAAATATATGTGTAATGCATACCTCAATTCTCAAGAGAATTTGGCATAATACCCACTGTGTGACAGTAGAAGAAGAAAAATAGTTGCATCTCCTCATTTCAGAATGAGGGAGTTGAGTTAAACAAATAAAATCTATAGAATTTAAATCCGTAGCATCTACTATTGTAACAATTTATTTGGGGGAAAATGTAGTTAGGAAAACATTTATCATTTCTCCCCTCCCCCCTCCCCCCCGGTTGTGCTATGCTAATGTATTAATTGATATCCTAGTAAGTGGATGATACATGAAATTATCAACCATTATGTCAATCAAGGAATTAGTACCAAAAAATTGCTAATAATTTCTCAGTTAAATAATAAATAAATTTAATTGTGTCAATACAACTACCCTAATCTGGTGGCTGCACCTCAAAGTATCAAAATATATTTACATAAATTTTATAGTAATGCTTTATATTTATAAAATGTTACAGACTTCCCTGGATTCTTCGTTTATCGAGAACAGCAGCTTCTCTAGGGAAAAGTGTTATGCATCGCTCGTATGTAAGGCACACGATTTTGCTTGTGAAAAGCTGATCAATAATGTATAGTTTTATGAGCAATATAAATAAATGTTAATTCTGTCAAATGTCATAGGAACACTTACCTGGGGGGAAGGAACATGCTTGCTGGGTTTCTACTTTTGGCCTTGCAAAATTTAGATGCAAGACTAAGCTTACCTCAGCTTGTAAAGCGTAGCAGAGTTCTTCATAGATGTCAAATGGTAATGCATTTGTTTTGATAGGAAGGAAGAATGATAGATTTCTCTTCTGACTTTTAGAATTTTCCTTCGTTAGGTACTTCAGTGATTGCTATTATTGAAAACCCTCAGGCAAATACGTGCTCTTGAAGAAATAGCATGTGAGCTATTCTACTGTTTAGCAGATTTCAGTCCATATAGTCTTCTATGTTACATTCATAGCTCCTCCGCTAAATGTGTTGCTATTCCTGGAACGTAAGCAACCATAAATTTTATTAAATAATAGCATAACTCTTATTCTCTAAAATCAATTGTAGTTCAAACATAGTAACTTTTATCCTGAAATATGAAAACTACAAAAAACCGTTTCGAATACAGGTTGTTCTAGTGATCAGTGATAACAGGGAAAATTAGTGATCGCATTCTTATAGGCTGGTGTTGGCAAAGATATAAGCATCACACTATATTTCATTATTATTCATTTTAATCTGCATTAAGGGTTCTTTTTTTTTTTAGTTTATAAATTCTTTTGTGTTTCAAAGAGAAGTAAGCCAGAGTTCTGAGATAAGGCCTCGATAAGTGTTGCGTTGGATGTGCTCTTGTAGAGTTAATATAGCTGTCCTACAGGCTATTAAACCTCAACCCTGTAATCCAGTGAAAGTCCAAGTTAATAGCTTCGTGTCATCAGAACAAACTTTTGGTTGTCTAGTCAGATGCTGAAGCCTTAGTACAGATACTAGAAACTTCCGCAAGATCCTTTTTCTGAACCAGCTCCTTGCTTGAAGTACACTGTATTCAAAATTGCAGATGAAATCAGACATTAATTAACTAATGGCACTGATGTAATGAGCATTCGGTAGTTAAAAACATAATTTTACAAATAAAAAATACTATTAGCTTCCTTTTTTGTAGTCTGTACTTTCTAGATTATAAAAACCTGTGCAATAAGGCTTTTTTCAGAATTCTGTAATGGACAAGTTTATATCTTGAACTTTTTCTGGATCCTGGATTAGTTTCTGTTACCGTCTTAAAATCTTTTTTTCTTCTGGTTACTGTTTACTTTAGCTGTGCAGCAGTACAAGATTGTATATGAAGACAACATCATTATGTGCCTAGAATTCAATAGAAGTATAAGCATCCACTCATTGTGAATTATTTTGTTCCTTGGCTCTGAGATGGCTTCTCTCAGCAGTTTCTGGTAGTTTCATATTGCATTAACATCTGATTTGGAGCCTGCAGAGCATGATTGAATTTTGTGATTACTTCAGCACACTATTAAGAACTGGAAAGAGGGCAAGCAGCATTCTATGAATCTGTGTTTTGAACGGGTGCTAGGAGACATAATGATGCCTGGGTGCTGACCTCCAGTTGAATTGTGAAAAAATGATATGATGAACTTGAAATTTAAGTATAAACAATCAAGTGAGTTTAAAGGTTCTAACAAGGATTGTTTGAAACTGTACAGTCTCAGTTCTATCACTGCAGTTTGGACTACAATACTTCTGACAGAGGAAAAAAAAAATGGAGGAAGAACTCAAGAACTGGGAAACTAAAAATAGTGGGGAGGAAGCCTGATGCAGAGAGGAGTTTGGCATCTGGACTGAGTGTTGTAGCCTTGTGAATTAGCCTTGTCCACAACCTCAGATCCTTGTTGAAGATGCAAAGACAGAAGCTGTGACTTGCAGTGTACTCTGGAGCTGTACAAGGATGACTTGGCTGAAATTGGATGGTTCAGGAAGTAATGATCAGTGGGCCCTTTTGCAGCTGAATTGTTTCTCCATGATAGTTTAGGCATATCCCCTCAGTATCTTACGCGTGTTAATAGCCCAAATAATGGGCTGAATCATGAGTTTATCTAAATTATACTGAAGGGAAGCCCCAGAAGAGAATTTGGCTTAACACCTTCCAAAATTGACAAAGGAACACTATGGAATATATAGCTTATGTAACAATAAATCTTTTAATTATACACTTGTTTCAGCAGATGGATGTGCTATTTTGGGACTGAATAACAACTGAACATTCACTCTAGTAACTTGGTTCACGGAAAAAAGCTTTTTCAGTGATCGCAATCTGGACAACTGTGCTGCAACTTCAAGGAGCTAATGCAGCTGGTGGAGGCAGAGCTCACTGCGGGCTGGCAGCCTGCTGTGCTCCAAGCCCACACCTTTTTGTGTGACTCACTTTTTGTTCCTGCTCATGCTCAAAACCCAAGGCAAAGCATTGATCTGATCATGTAGTAGGAGTGGACGGAGTAGGTTCTTTCTGTTTTATCTGCACATCTAAAATACCAGACAAATGATCAAATATAAGAAAACCTGCCCACATATAAGTGTTGGGTGGAAAACCTACACACGCTTAGGAATATTTGGTTGTATGATAAGCCTAGCTGGAATGACTTTCTACAGTTTCACTCACGTCTGTCCTTGGTCCCACTTGATTTTAGTGCTGAAAAACAGCAATACCTTTTTAAAGTTGTCTGCAAATTGCAGTGACATTTGCACTCTAAAATATCCAATTACTTTTTATCTAATCTAGATACTGGTTTCATCCCTATATCTTACTATTCTAGTTTTTTATTAAAATTAAATTTAAATATCCTTGAATATGCTAAATTGAAGTATCAAATTTTGCTTTAGGAAAGGAGGATATCAAGTTGAAAAAAGTTTTGTATTATAAATTCAGGAAGTTCATAATTTACCTTTCTTTTTTAACTGTGGCATTCACTTAAATTTTCTCATATAGTTTCAGTGGCACGTGCTTGTGAAACTCAAGTCTGCATTGCTGCTTGCAGAACAATAAAATGAAGATAACATAAGATTGTACTCAGTGTCTTAAATGTTGGTGCAGCCCCCGTAAAACAGTGAAGCGAATTCACTAGCCTGAAAGGTATTAGCTCACTTCCTACACTTACGCTGTTTCCCTCTTGACTGAAGAGTCATGTAATGGCGGTCCTATTGCTTATTTGATGCTTCAGTTGGTTTGGAATTTTACATGACTGAGTGACTACCAAACAATAATTAACCTAGCAGGCTTGAATGACACTCTCAGAAGATAACAGCCATGTTTGGAGAATATCTTTTTCTCTGTTTGGTGGAAAAAAAATCACTCCTCTGTGAATTAGTTTTGAAGCTAAAAATTCAATTCAAAGTTCTACATTCCTAAAAAATACTTTTCTTCTACTTTGATTTTCTCAAAGGAAAAATTCTTCACAAAAAATGAAGTAAAGAAGGTCTTCCGAAAGAAGCTATTAACATAAAGTTAACTAGGAAGCTATTACAAAAGTGTAATTTGTAGTGTTTTAATTTATGTATGGTCATGAATAATCATTTTATACTGAAAAAATATCTTAGTGTTTCAGTTTTGTGACTGTTATAACATTTGCATGTACAAAGCAGCTTCCCCTTAATGTTCAGGTTGTCAATGATCTGCAGCCACCTCTGGCAGCTAGTAAGTCCACAAGTCAATACTAAGTATCTTTCAAGGATGGGAAGAGAAAGAATACGGTTATTGACACTAGAAATTTCTCAGGACATCCCTGTCAACACCTTGATTTACATGGAAAATGGTATTAGCTCTTCCATGACAACAAGTAGTCAGGGTCATGTTAAATTCAAAACAAAAAGCTCTTCAATAAGGATTTCAATATAATAACTCTCACCGCGCCGTGGAGGGCTGGTTGGCTGAGTTCAGATTTGCAAGTTTGAACCACAAATATCAGGTTCACTGTTGGGTTACTTTTTTGTGCATATTACTGTGATTTAGTGCTCCAGTTAGCATATAGTTTTTGAATAATCTTCTAAGAAAACGAAGTATTTTATACAATATTTTAGAATCATAGAATCATAGAATAGAATCATAGACTCATTAAGGTTGGAAGAGACCTCTAAGATCATCGAGTCCAACCGTCAACCCAACACCACCATGCCCACTAAACCATGTTCCTAAGTGCCTCATCTACTCGTCTTTTAAATACCTCCAGGGATGGTATCCATTTTCTAGAAAGAAGGGACCTACCTTAAAAGTTTAGAAGAATGAAGGAATACTCTTTCAAACGGAGAAGAGCTATTTGTACTTTAGTGGCAAATCCAATGAAGAACTCTAGAAACAATTACAAAAATTTCCTATAATAAACTTAATTCTTGCTTCCTTAATGATCCAGGGAGTAAATCTTTCTGCCTACAAAATGCTGGGAAAAAAGAAAATAATATATTTTTTAAAAAGGTAGTTTTGCATGGAATTATTAAAAAATTTTAAAACCCCACTTATTAATCATGATGGGAGTGGCTGTATACAATAAATCTGCTGAGTTGGGCAGCTTTTAAGAATGCATTCACTTTTTATAGAATGATTTAATTAGTTGTGCACTGTACATTATAATATTTTGCTATCATCTGATATAATATTTCCTGTGGGTAAAATGTAATAACCCAGAACATTTTGTTATTTTGGGGTTATTGTGAAAGAAATTTTGTTCCCTAAAAGTAGGAATGTGGGTAATCTGGAACCTCAAGTTATCCAAGTCAGGAGGGACTCTACTTGATAACATTTTCCTTCTGTCATCTGCATGTCAGTATGATGTATGTTATTGATGTATTAAACGACTTTTCCAGATAATCTGCTGGTTATCCATATCAACATACACAAATCTTAGTAGAGCTTGGTTTTCCAGTTCTGTGTGTAGAAAGCATCTGGATCATGTCCTAATGGGCTATCAATGTCATATTGATATGGCAAAAGTGATTTTTTGGGACTTCTCACTTCATGGAGTTTTAGGGAACAAGACCATTTTCCACAAACCATTGTGTATCATAAATTCATAAATTCAGTTCCCTGATTATTCTCACGAACTTTGTGTCTACAGCTGAAAGAGATGCAGCCTTGTAAGTACTAAGAACAGTTCATCACCCTACATCTTTTAGTACTTCTCTGTAAGAGATCAAGAATTTGCCAGGTTTCTGCAGCCTTATTCAAACTCAAGATTAGGAAATAATTTCAGGTAGCTAATTAGCCACAATTTACCTTTCCTCAATTTTATACTGTTATTTCTGTCATTGTGCAGACCCTATAAGGTATGGGTAGTTCCTCTGCTGTTGTCCTTCTGTCCTGTAGTAGTTAAAAAATACTGTCTTTTCATATAAATAAAGACACTTCTGTTTTTGATAGGTAACACAATTAAATAAAATCCCTCTTTACATTTATGATTCTCTTTCAGTTTAGGTTTTCAAAAGTGGCATTTAAACACATTAAAAAGCACTCCTAAAAGATGATGATGATGATTATTATTATTTGCTTAAAGTCTTAATTTCAACTCTGAGAGATATTTCAGAATTGTTAAAATTCCTTAGGGTCTTTTTTTTCCATCTCCATTTCAAAACTTTTTCATGATAGCATGTGCAGCTTTTAGAAATTAAAATCTATTTATTATCATCAATTGTTTTGCAAGTGTTACACAGTCAGGGCTTTGAATTGTAACAGCGTCTTTCATGAAGTTACTTTCATTCTTCTTTGCTGGGTTTTGATGTGTAATGATTCACACACGAATAAGTTGTCTATTTTTTTCTTGTTTTGTTTGCACTGAAAAGTAGAGTTAATCTATTGAGTAACAAAAAGACTGCATAAAAAGAAAACACATTTCATCTTTCTGTTTATTGAATATTATATGAGGAGTGCTTTAAATGCTTAATGCATTAAATTGCTTTGACAGTATCTTCTTCTTGGATCTCCTTGCAGATGGATTTTGCCAGTGTGTTTAGCTGGCTCTGTAATTAGAGCAGTGGTCTCAAGCTCGTTCCTTACTCAGAGCTGATCTTTATTTGGGTGGGGAAGCCAAAACTGTCATAACTTGTGGTTCATGATTTGCTTTCCATATACCGTGAAGAAAGCACTTTTAAAGTCCTCAGAATTCCTTGATAGGCTGTATCCTGTTCTTGTTATCCTGTTCGGAGAATAATACCAGAACTGAAAATGTGGAAGAAGTGGTGTGGAGGTGATTTTAGTTAGATGAGTGGCTTACTAAAGTTTATGTTGATTTTTGAAGTTGATTTTTTGGATTTTAGCAAAGCTTTCGATACTGTCTCTCACAGTATCCTTCTGGTCAAAATGTCCAGCACACAGCTAGACAAGTCCATAATACGTTGGGTGAACAATTGGCTGATGGGTTGGGCTCAAAGAGTTATAGTAAATGGGGTTACATCAGGCTGGCAGCCAGTCACCAGTGGGGTTCCCCAGGGCTCAATTTTAGGGCCAGTGCTCTTGAATATTTTTATAAATTATCTGGACGCAGGAATTGAATGTACATTAAGTAAGTTTGCTGATAATACTGAACTAGGAGGAGCTGTGGACTCCCTCAAAGGTGGAGAGGCCTTACAGAGAGATCTGGATAGACTGGGCAGTCACGAACCGTATGAAATTTAGCAAGAGCAAGTGCCGGATTCTCCACCTGGGACAGGGTAATCCTGATTACACATACAAATTGGGGGACGAAAGGCTGGAGAGCAGCCCCGCGGAAAGAGACCTGGGGGTTTTGGTTGATGGCAAGTTGAATATGAATCAACAACGTGCCCTGGCAGCCAAAGGGCCAACCGTATCCTGGGGCGCATCAAGCACAGCATAGCTAGCCGGTCTAGCGAGGCGATTGTCCCACTCTACCCTGCACTGGTGCAGCCCCACCTTGAGTACTGTGTGCAGTTTTGGGCACCTCAGTGTAAGAAGGACATCAAACTATTAGAGTGTGTCCAGAGGAGGGCAACCAAGAGGGTAAAGGGTCTCGAGGGCAAGACTTACGAGGAGTGGCTGAGGTCACTTGGTTTGTTCAGCCTGGAGAAGAGAAGGCTGAGGGGGGACCTCATCGCAGTCTACAGCTTCCTCAAGGGGGGCAGCGGAGGGGGAGGTGCTGATCTCCTCTGTCTGGTGACCAGCGATAGGACACAAGGAAATAGAACGAAGCTGTCAGAGGAAGTTCAGATTGGACATTAAGAAAATGTTCTTCACTGAGAAGGTGGTCGGTCACTGGAACAGGCTCCCCAGGGAAGTGGTCACAGCACCAAGCCTGTCAGAGTTCAAGGAGCTTGTGGATGATGCTCTTAGTCATATGATTTAATTTTAGGTAGTCCTGCAACAAGCAGGAGGTTGAACCCGATGGTCCTTATGGGCCCCTTCCAACTTGAGATATTCTATGACTCTATGATGTCCTGGTAATTTCATATTTAGTATATTCCCATATTAGACATACTAAAGATTTTTCCAAATAGCCTATTCTGACAGTTTCCGTTTACAAAACCTCATTGTCAAAATCAAGCCATATTCTTTGTTATCAATATGTGGTTTTGGCATGAGAAGAATATTCTCACAGCCTTTCCAGGCAAATAGAGCCTCTTTCTTTTCTGCAATATGCTATCAGGTGATTTTCCAGTACTTAGGATGATTTGGGAGTTTAGATACTGTTATGGTCGCTTTTCTTTCCCCAAACCTTTTAGCTCTCCTTTAATGAAGCTTCTATCCTACTGCAAACTAGTGTCACCATACTCTTTTTGTTAATCACAAAGCATATAATTGTGCCTGGAAATATACTTGGGTGCATAAGCAAGCTCTATCTGCAGGTATTGATTAATGTGAAGTCTAATCTTTGAACTGATGTTGCTTAAGAAATAAAGCATAACTAAACTATCTGTAATGGGGATTTCTAGGATTTCCAAATTAATACCTCCGTAGGAATTGAGCTGCAGGACGAGTATGTCTGTGTTTGTTTTTCAGCTTGAATGTTTGGCATCAGCATTCATTACAACAAATCTAAGTTATTTTCATCTTGTCACAATACTGCAACAGAAGGCAACATTACATGTCACCTGTCCATCAGTCAGACAAATTTGTGTTCTTAGAAGTCAATTAGAGATGCCCTGAGTTTCTTCTATACTTTGAAAGCTGGCTAGCTATGACTTTTATATTGCCTGGAACCAGTATTTTTCACTTATATCATTGTTAATGAAGCCCGATTAAATACCTAATTCTTTTACCTTAAAAAGTGGGTGAGAAATGGAAAATTATGGTATTTGATATTATTTTTAAAAAGGAAATGAACTCCCAGCTGTTTGGTAAATAATGCTAGACAGATCCATTGAAAGTGGTTTACAAGCCTTAAGCATGCCAAAGACAAGCTGACGGGACTTCCCGTCAGAAACTTTCCCCAAAGACCTTAACTTTTACTGCTTGGGAAGAGCTTTCAGTACCTCATTGGAAACTCTCAACGATGTGAATTAAATGCCATGCAGTTAGCTATAGTTCTGTTTTTCTGGCATATAAATCATGACAAAGACTAAAAGGACCTGATAAGGCCGAGTACCCAGTTTTTCTTTACTCGTCTTAATCTGAGGGGCTTAATATTCCAAGGACCCAGAACTCCCAAACAACAAACTTCAGCTTTTTCTTGTTCTGATTGACAGTAGCAGTTACAATTTTTCTTTGTTAGATGTTAGTGAAGCAGAGCACCAACAGCAGCCCATCGACATACCTGTTTTCTTCATACAAAAGTCATTTGAATGTTAGAGTAATTTCTAAATCCACTTATGAGTATTCAGATGGTGTTATGTTTACAAGAGAAAATATCCATCCATTTGCATGTTTATAGTGCAATACAACCAATATCTAAGAATAATAAAAACAGAAAATAGAGATCTGACAATTAGAGACCAATGGCAGGGATGTTTATACAGAATGGTAACTGTCCTTCCTAATGGATCTAGGCCTGAAATTCTTATTCAGGGAAAAAAACCCTTGATTTGATTTAATTAGTTTCTTGGTCTGTAAAAACTAATAAGGACCAGGATTCCAATGCACGCAACAAAAAAACACCCCACAAACATGTATGACTGTAAAATATCTGTTTATCCAAAAATCTCAAAACACTTGTTAGGATAGCAAACTACTAAAAATTTGTATGGCATTCTTTATTATGTATGAATAACATGATGTTCAAAGAGACTAAGGGCACAATTGAAGTTATTAATTTTTATTTGTGCCTTTTTTTGTATTTGATTCTTGTGGATCTGGAGGGCAGCCTACCTTTCTTTCCATTTCTGCTGGGTTCAGGTAAGACAGCTTAACGAATGGTTGTAAAATCGTATGTCTGAACGCCAGCCTCACGGACATCTTGATTTCCATCTTGATTTCCCTTCCTTCCCAGTCTGCTTGAGCCAAACCAAGCTGGCAAGTGGATTTTGCAAAGTCTAGAGATATGCCACAAGGAGTATTATTTTTTCTGGGTCAGAATGGGTTTGTTTGCTATACTGAATATATAACTTTTCTTGTATAATGTATTTTAATCTGATTTGCATGAGATCAGCAAGCTTTTGATAAGCAGAAGCATATACAAAGTATAAATGTGCAGCTACGCGTAAGGAAGATTGGTCAGTAGTTTCACTGATGTTGGGGAAGCAGGGACTACTCTTTTTGTTTGTTTCTCAGTAAATAGGAATTAGTTGGTCTGATGGTGTTGATTCAAACCAGAAAACATAGCACTGAGGTGATTCCATTACTATTTAGCTTCACTTTGATTTGATGGAAAGGAATAGTAGGGGGAATTTGTTTCCAATGACTCACAACTTAAAGATGTGGATCTGAACCTGAAGTAAGCACATGGAGTCTCCAAGAATGAACAACATGGAGAAAAATTTACCGTGGAAGATGCAAAAGAGGTTGACAGGGCTCCCTTCACAGGGCAGTCTTTGCTTCTTGGTTGGACAGCAATGTCCCCGGGCTCCCACTGAGACAGCAAAAACTCCCAATATAGTAAGCCCTGTCAATTTAAATACAGCATCAGGATATTTTGCATCCTTTCACAGCATCCAGACACAGCAGCTGACATCATGCATTTCATTATATAGGTCTGATGTTCTTTGCACGATGTGCAAAGAGACACTTGGCATTCAAAACTCATTAACAAGTCTGGGCTCCTTGTTCTGTTCTGCACATGGACAGTATGGACTTTTTATTTCCATTTGTGACAAAGAGGAAATCTTCACAGATATTTACTTCGACTTACAGTGTTGTATTGACAAAGATCTTTAGTGATATATATATAATTATGTACATATTTGATGTCAGGAAGCTAGATGCAGACATCATGCTATTTTGCATCCTTTTTCTTCCTTGTTAAGTGAATGTTATTCTAGAGAAGAGCACGAGATTGACAGCTGAGAAGACGGAAGGCCTCATATCACAATACAAATGTAATAAGGACACTGGCAGTGTATGCTGCTCAGTAACTGCTTCCAACCAGCTCTGGCTAATTTTCATGATTTGTGAGGATGCTAGCAAAAAGGTTGAGCACTAATACTTACTCAAAGATTGGATGCAGATGGGCACTATGTTCTATCAGAAAAGATTCATTTGCCATTGTTCATTTGCTTCGTTCTTAAGAACTGAGTGAAAATTTTGAAGGTGGAATACTAGGTGGGAAGTTTCCCAATTTTAGGTTTTTTGTAGAGTTGTTGAATTGGTGGTAGAGGCAGAACTCCTTTTACGACATCCGATTAATAAAGTTCTCCGTTTAATCTCGTTCTATATGCCCCTTAACTTTTGTAACTGGTGATTTGGAATGACCAGTGTCTTTAAACTCTGGATCAATTCACTTTTTGCATTGATAGCAAATTCCAAAACCCTGAACGTTTATTGCTAGGGGTTAGGCTTCCTTCTTTCTTCCTCTCTCGCTCTCTTTCTCTCTCTCACGCTCTGTCTTCTCCTTGTTTCTTGGATTTTATTACACTTAAGGATTGAATCCATCTGCTATGTTACAGCAGTCTTTTAATTACATCCGAGTTGTCGATGCTTGAAAAAACATCTTAATATAATGGGAAACCTAAAATATTCAATGAACTGTATGCCACAGTCGTAGGCAGATGAACGTAACAAGCCATAAAATGAATTATACTGCCTAGTATGAAGAGGCAGAAACTTGGTGCAAATAGACTTTGTAATTGGATATGTTCCGTGGACTAATATCAAATTAGGATTTTAAGGAGATATTTCAGGGATTAGGCATCCACTGAACGCAAGTAATTTGAATTATCCCCGGACAGCTCTTAAAGCCCCCACTAAGTCATTATTTGCATGTCAGAGCTTGTGTTGCATAGAATCATGAGATGCTTGGACCAGCACTATGAAGTAAATTCTCCTTGATGCTGTAGTATAATGAAAGTGAAGAAACCTTTCTCTTTGTGATTCCTTCATTCTCCCTCCTCCTTCATTTTGGTCTGCTAGAAACTGGCAGAGTGGGATTTTTGAATCCAGATTATAGAATAAAGATATGTCCAATCTAATGCTAATATTTGTACAATATGCTCCAAAGGGTAAAGCACTGCCTCAAGTGAAGGCAGGAATATGAGTTTAGTGAATGAGATTTAATGTAATTTGCTTTCTCCATATACTGGCCATGCAATTTAAAAATCAAAGATTGCTTTCATCTATGAATAATGACTAGTGAAGAAGGTAGGGTTTATACTAGATTTTTCAGTGACCACATACGGGCAGAGCAGGTGGTTGCTAGAGGCAATGAAGTGTTTATTGGGCTTTTTATTGTGTGAATGATTTTTAGGCTGTGCTAGACAGACAGATTTCGGCTTGCCTTGAGCTTTAAAAAGTCTTGAGATGGCAACAGTGGTGTTACCACCTTTGGCAAGGCCAGCCTCCTCATAATTATTAGAAAGACCAACTAAGAAATTCTTAAAGTCTTTAAACATGAAAATACTAATTAGGGAGTCTTTATTTCTAACTTTATTTATGGTTATCTTGTTTAAATACTGAAATTCTTTCTTATCCAAGCATATATGTGATTAGCATTCGCAGCTCTCCCTCAGCTTCTCTTTAGGTTCTGCTAATGCTGTTTTCATGAAGAGCGCCATCAAGCACATTCTGTAGAACTTAGTACTTTGGGACTCAGCCTCGTTCCTTGTTTTTCCTATGAATTTTTTGCTGCGAGGCTCAATACATGGTGGGGATAAGCTAATTATAAAAGTCATTCTGCTTGGACTTTTTCAAAGTCTACCAGCACACTGAATTAGAACCTTCTATGAAATTTTTGGCACATTTATTTTGGGAAAATAGATTGTCATTAAATATTTATATATTTATTGGTGGTAAAAGTCGTTTATGAGCTAGTAGATGGAAAGAAAGGTAATATGTCTTTTGTTTAGTTTTTTTAAAAATATTTAGGCATTTGAGACCTATTTATTTTTATCAGTTGTTAAATGCTGCTGAAAAACCTAGTCCTTTTTCTACTGAAGTCCAATTTCATATGTACATATATATGTGTGTGCGTTTTTGTGTGTGTATAAATGTTTGGTTATCAGTTAATAATTAGACTTATACACCCTTTATAATTTTAAAAATCTGTGCATTGGCTAATAGTCTCTAAATGAAGTGGTATTTCAATAATTTTTATAGGCTTAAAATTCAGAGGCAGCCTTTAACCAGTTTTATTTTGAAACATTCCCTGTTTTGCATTCAGGAAGTTAGCTGTTATGAATAAGAAAATGATTCTTTATTTTGCATTAATTTTTCTTTATAAGATGATGCGCAAACAGGAAGTGTAAGGGTCTGTGAAGTATTCCCCCTTGCTGTCTGCTCCCACCTCACCACATCACGTTAACGTCACTCAAGTCAGACGCTTCAGGAGTACAGTGGAGATGATTTTTAGTAATAAAAACTGCAAATGACTAAAGTAACTTGTCAAAGTGGAACATAACACCAGCACTGAGGAAGACAGCATGTATCATTCAAGGTACTACATTTTCATACCATTAAGAGTAGGTTTTTTTAATAGGAACTACTGGCACCTTGTCAGAGTACGAAGGACAGCATTGGATCCTTTTTTTTAATTACTTGGGCTGACTTTACTAAAATGCACATTAATGAATTTAATAAAACTCCAGTATAGTAATTAGTAACAGGAAGGTTTGGTTTAAAAGTCATTTTAGTTCTTCTCCATTGCTCATTATAGCAGCATTGTCCTACTGCGTGGAGCCTGGAAGACACAACTGACTGGAAGGAGAATCAGCCTTGGACTTCTTTGTGCTCAATGTAAAATGGAGTCTAGCCAAAATGATTTATTTATTTACTTAAGTTTAGAGAGTTCATTGTTCTGTGATCAATATTCTTAGTAAAGTAAATATATACCTGCTTTCTAAAGATGCACGTTCTTTAGTGTAATAACTTCCCCAAAATAAGATTCCTTATTACTGTGCTTACAAGATAAGCCTCGGGCCAGTGTCACATGTGCAGGCACATGGGGTAATCTTTTCATTGTTTTGTGACTAAATTGTTTGTTCACTGATGTACTTTGCAATGATGCCCCACAAGTCTTCCTGAAAGACTTAGATTTTTTTTTTTCTTTTAGTTTTAAAGTAGCTTCACTACTTTCTTAGGAAAATTGAATATCCAGTGTAATGACCACACAGTTACTCAAAAGTAGTATCAGGCAGGTTATTGCTGTTTTCTCTAGTGCATGGAGAAATCGAGAACTGCTGTTGTGTTAGTCCAATCGCATACTTAATTCTTTGAAATGTTGAAAGTATCCTGATAATCAATACCTATCTTCAGTTTTTATCACCTCTAAGGGAAATAGAAACAAAATCTAAAAAGAGCAGAATTCTAGGATACTTTCAAAAGAATCAGGGAGCTTCTCCCCTTTTTTCTTTTTTTAGCTGGTAATATTTCCCACTTAGCACTAGCTTAGCTGACCAGCCATAATGAACTTCCTACCACATTTCATGGTATATAGTGAACCAGACAGATGCACTAAGGGAAGAAACGGTAAGTTAGTAGAATAGCATCTGCAGGAGGCCAGATTCATTAGTTCTTTAAAGCCTGAAGCTCTTCTGGGCATCGCTTTCCCACAAAGCAGTGTTTCTTTTCCAGTGCGCTGTCATGTTTCACTCTAACCTATATAGCAGGATTTATTTCTGGATCATGTAAAGAGTCTTGGAAGGACCAATGCTGAGCTTACAGGGGTTTGAAATGAAGACAGGTCTATAATCTGCCTCACACCCAGTTTTAATTGCTTGTGATTTATTGAAACCTCCAGGATCACTGAGTTGCTTTTTTGTGCAATAGATTTTAGAAACTTTTTAGACGTTATCACTACTGTCATTTAAAGGCATTATATAATTTCTCTTCCCAGATAGAATACATTTTAAAGTTACCTTTTTCCCTGAGGGTCAGTGAGAGTGCAGTTTGCATTCAATGTTCCCAAATTCTCTGAAGTACTTTGTTGCTATTGCTTTGTTCTTGAGCACCCAGATAAACGGGGTGTGATAGGCACCACATAAAGATAAGAACAAAAGCATAAAAGAAGGAAATCCTTTAGAGGAAAGGAAACAAAATTCAAGAATTCACCCTTTTCTATGTCATAATTTGCATATAAATAGAACTATGCATTATAAAACTTGACATGTATAAGCTAGGATTTAAGAGATGTTTGGAATGGGTAAGGGATGTTGCAAACTGGCTCGTTCTAGACTTGAAATTCTTAATGGAGTTCAGAACTGTTAATTTCCAAACACTAAATTGCAAACAAAGAGCCAAAAATGATCTCATTGGTGCTAGCTGACTAAACCAAGATGTGGCACTAACTGGAATGTACTGAAAAATGAATATTTATACACTTGAATATTTCTGTTGGCTATCAGGGTTTGTTAATGCGACTATGTAAAAAGCCAATCCATTTTCTATGATGGGTCGTATGGCATCATGGTGGAATTGGAGTCACTGGCAGAGAAAAAAACAAGGAACAAGAGAACAATTTAATGACCTCTGTTGGTTTAGGAGCTGATCCAAAGCCAAATGACATCAGTGGAAAGACTTCTATTGAGCTCATTGGTCTCTAAGTCTTTAAATCTTAAATGTAAACAATGTGTTAGCCAATTCAGGTGCTGCATGGTGCAAGGAGAAGCTTATGGAGAGGGAGGAGTGTACTTTATACTGTATTTCCAGGCTTTTTTAAGTTTTTGCTGTCTTTTGAACACATTGTCTGACTGTACCTCAGAACTTCCAAGGCAGATCAGGAAGATATAAAAAAGGGTGGTACATAGACTGCATCAATGAAAGAATTTTGAGAGGAAGTAAGGATTTCATGGAACTAAAGTTGTTTCAAAGCAAAGCATGATAAGCCAGATGAGCACTGAAAAAGGGAAAGTATGTTTCTGGCAATCACATCACTTTCAGTAGTGCAAATTCTGGTTGTATAGCAAAGAAATAGGAACAGAGAAGGATTGCATGTCAGTAAGGATTTTACCTTGCTCTTCCATTTTGCAGATGCATACACATATACATGGTTTGGTTGTGAAAATGATTGATAATTGCTTCTAGACCACTAAAAGAGAGAAAAATCAAAAGACTTCAAACAATGTATTTGAAGTAGTATGTTAAAATAGTATGTTTATCATTAAGGGACCTCTATTAATATGTATTTTGGATGAAGACTATACTACTAGTTCTATGTGATTCTCTATCAGTGGTGTATGCATGAAGTTGCTCTGTAATGGAGAACAGTTAAATGACTGAAGTAACTACAACCCAACAGTGTTGCATTTTTAATAAATCCAGACATACGCACCTGTTTACTGGAGCTTATATATAATAAATGGATATTCAGTTTATTGCAAGAGATAGGCATTTGAATTTTCTGTTTCATTTATAAGGATTACCTTGGGAGGGAACTGTTTAAAACTCCTCCATTATGTTTTACTTTTCTCCTGAAATTCGTTTTTTCTTCAGTTGATTTTTCTCTAATGTGGAAATATATCCAGGTATGCATAGTGACCACATATCTCCATATGTATGGAACAGCGTAACTGTTCAACATATTTTGATGTAGCCTTTGAAGACAGAGGGCTGGAATTTGAAAGCAGCAATGGCTGTTAATGCCAAAAGCACAACCCACACACACACATAAAGATGCTCTCCAAGCCAATTTGTAATAGTAGGTATGATTCAAAAGATGCCTGAGTGATAGTAGGGCAACCTGTTCTTATTTGCCTTGAGGAATCTCTGTGAAATGTGACGTTGGGCACAGTATCAAGACAGATTTCTGCAGCTATCCCAATTTATTTTTTAAATAGGATGATAAGCCAAAATGTCCACATCTGTGCTGTTCAATAATATTAAAGCTAAAAAAAGAATACAGCTTGACTGATGGCATACTTGGTGTGGAGTTTTCCATCCTAGTTTAAAAGCACAGGCATAATTTCCAGGTTACCAGTGCCTCTCAAGATCAGGTGTTTGTTTTCTCTGCCACTGACATGATGACTCCATCTAATTTTCTGTTTGCTTTCTCAATCCTGAAGGAGATGTAGTTTGAAATATCTTTCCTATGTCTCTATATACTTACAGTTTGGGAATGGCAAAACTAAAGTTTCCGTCCTTTTTGGTTTCCCCCGCAAAAATGTAGTCATTAGCACTGACTTTGCTCTTAGAAAGAACTCTCAACTCCTTTCATCCATCTAATTAACCAACACCCCTGAGAGCTCAGTGTGTGACTGAATGATCAGCTTCTCAGAGTTCTTATGGCTAATAGTGGGCATGGTGGTGTTGGGTTGATGGTTGGACTCGATGACCTTAGAGCTCTCTTCCAACCTTAATGATTCTGATTCTAATGTACAGTGTGTGTGTGCACATATGTAAGGTTTGTTGTTATTCATTCAAAGTAATATTTAATTATTATTCATTGTGCCACTAATGGATCTAGTGAAACATGGTTCTGATGGTGCATCTGTAATGCCCTTCTCACTGCAGTATCCTCAGGACCTCCCTGCTCCCCTTTTGACCCAAAACTTAGACTCAACTTACTTTTTCCATGTCAGTGAAACTTCCCCAGCAGTTACCTCTTCCATATGTTACCTATTCCATCCCATCCCTCTTTCCTTCATGTCCTAAAATCCATCTTAAATTTGTTTCATTCAGTTGTGTGGCCTGTCAGGAAGATCACAGATGACATACTGTGGTGGTCTGGAATTAGGTGTGTGCTAATGGCCTCGTTAGCCACTGCCTATTGCCCTATGGATAAAAGCGGCTAAAGTGTCAGCTCTCTGCTGTTTCCTCAGAAGGAGCACTAATAGAATTGCTACACTCCAGGTGCTGATTATCAAGAATACAAGATATTAATAATTTTGAGATCTTAATTGCTTTGTCAGATTTGGTTGAACTTGGAAGAAAAAGTTTCGGAGGAATATAGCGTGGCCATACAATAGTCAGCATAATGTCTTATTCCACTGGTAACAGGACTAAAAATAAGATTGGGAAGGAATATAAGCTTGGGTTATGCTTATTGTCCAGAATTGCCAAAACAATGAATAAGACTGTAGTCCTTATGGATACATAATATGTTTGGATGGAATTTTTAAAGGAGATAGGTAAGGCAGCGCCTAGCTCATTTAATTCTAAGAGAAACTTTCAGCGGACAGGTAAACTGCTCCTTCTAATACCATGATACTGGGGAGAGGATAAGAAAAACAGGAAGAAAGCAAGAGTAAGTTTCTCACCCCAGTGGTCATTTAAGAGCAAGAGCCTGGTTTACGTGTTCTGATTTGTCACCTGAGACATCTTAAAAATAAGAGTCTTAAATAAATGAAAGTATTTGAAAAACATAAATATATAATTAACTTTAGCAAAAGAGGTTCCTAAGGTCAAAGTTTTGAAAATTTTAGTTCAAAGTGAGAACAGCATCAAATGCTTACCTTTTGGCCACGGTCAGTGGGGATATACCATCTTAGTAAAAGACAGAAATGTGTATCTTTAGTCTATATATGATTTTGTAATGCTTTTTTTCCCAGTTCTGAACATTGAACTAGGCCAGTAACTTGGACATTGAACTTAGCCAGTAAGTTAGGTGATAAAAGAAAAAAAAAATTACTTTAGTAAAATTAACGTATGTTGCAGATCCTTACCTTTTTTTTTTTCTTCAGAATAGTGAGCTAGCCAGATGCTATGCTTTTCAGGAACGATACAGTTTTTTCTGAAGAAGCAATCTGAAGGTCGGAATCTCTTGACAGTCCAGTAGCCCACTCAGTATAGGTTACTCCCATCTGACTATCAGTGACCTTCACTGAGTATTAAAGTACACTTAATAAGTTTTACTTATGACTTGCCTTTTTACTCTAATTTCTTCTGCATTCAGCCTTCTGTGACTACATATGCAGTGTGCAAATTTCCCGAAATAATTAGTCCTCAATTTTCAGTGCTTAGTTAACTCCAGTAGATGCAGCAATGTAGGTTGAGAGTTTTCTTGTTTGTCTACTGGGATATGCAAGGTAATTGCTGGTAGTCTGACAGAAGGGGGAAACAACCTAAGATGGAGGCAGTGAATTGGTTTCCACTTCTGAGTGTCTCATTTCACGCCAACATGTTGGGCGTGCATCGTGCTGCTTCACCTCTTAAAATTAGACCACGTGTATCCTAAGTTTCCTCACAGCAGAAAATCTCCAGTTAGCTTCCCTCCTTCAGCTGCGTCCACTGCTTAATGATTTTTCAGGTCCCAGCTTCATTCTACTGAGAAGGAAGAGCCAAATCTTGCCAATAAAAAACCCCCAAGCATCTGTGTAAAATCTGGGTGGAGAGTCGCAAATGTTTGGCACTGTTATAGCACATTTCAGAGTATATGTTAGAGTTTGTTTGGTTTGTTTTGTTTTTTAATCATGTAACTTTGACATGATTTAGAACTATTTCACTGTTACTGGTTTAGACAGGTTCACAGATTTAGACAAGTATTGTCATATTTTGCACAGTTCTAAT
Source organism: Pygoscelis adeliae (assembly GCF_000699105.1). NCBI lineage: Eukaryota > Metazoa > Chordata > Aves > Sphenisciformes > Spheniscidae > Pygoscelis > Pygoscelis adeliae. The sequence goes on from NW_008825162.1 coordinate 5,395,625, forward strand.
ATGAAGTGGTCTGTACCAGAAGAGTCCTTGTTTATTTTTTATTCTTTCTCGCTGCTACATTAGCCACTAGAAATTCTCATTACACTTCATTCTCCTCATTAATCAGGCCAGTGTCTGGGACCTTGCATCTGTTTCTTTTACATTGTCCTGTCACAGTGTTGACAAATCACCTTATGAATGTTATAGCTGAAGTGCTGAATGGAAAAAAAGTAAGGTAGTATTTCATCACAAATATGCAGTGCAGTGGAAGATACCTTGCCAGAAGCCCAAGCACATTGTAAGGCATAAATGTTATGGGGAGAAAATGTACACATCACTGTCAAGTCTCTAACTGTCACTTTTATTATGTAAAATACAGTAATAGTTTATGCTTTGCACATTTTGCAAAAGACAATGTATAAACATACCATAAAAAATTGGTCCTTTATCTGCAGAGCTTATGAGCTCTGATGGCAGTTGTCTAAAAAGATTAGATGAGTAAATAGATACCATCACAAGAATCCTTTTTTCAGTCTAGATGTCGAGATTTCAAAAAGTCCTATGGGTACTTGTGAAATAACTGAATAGCTTTCAAGTAATTAGGATGATCTACTGAAAACAAATCTGGTTTTGTCCACACTCCGTAGTACTTTGTTTTTCTACACACAAAACTAATTATCTGTTAAGTGTGTTTCCCTTGAAATATTTTTTTTTTTTACAGTCTTGTAATTTGCAGTGTTGGGAGCGTGACACTTTGGCTAGCTGGTTGCATTTTGTTTTGATATGATTTATTTTATAAGCCATGCCCTTGACCTCTCTGTGTCTATGAACAGATACAGTGATAGAAGGTAAATTACACAATGAAGCTGGGCTAATGAATTTGTAAGATTTGTCTTGAAATAAAATTATATTATAAAATATAACCTTTAAAAATGGAGGACGCATCACATATGTTTTAAATAGTTTACTGTGGAATAAATTAGAAAAACGATGTCCTAAGGATTTTACTGACTGCTGGCAACAAAATTAAAGACTATTAAATTTTTATTATTAATTAATATTAAAATAGCTCTGCTGTTTCTGGCCCTTCTATTGCCTCCCAAAAGTGAATGTGTCGGTTCATCCATCTTTATTGGCCTCTAATAATCTCCCTACATTTCAGAGCTCTACATGTCAGCCTTAAATCATCTTTGACCAGAGTAAAGAATTGTATTCACCTTTCAAGACCTGATCTTTTAGGATATATGAATGATGGATTGTGTTACAAATATGACAGTTTTATTACGTGTCTAAGAATATTTTTTTTTTCTCTTCTTAAGACATTAAAGATCATTAAAGAAATATTAAAAAATCTCAGGGCCAAGCCTCAAAACATGATCTCTAGATAACTCACACCAGAAGATGACTAAAAAGAACACTGTGTTCGATTTTAAAACAAAATCTTTTAATAATTGATACCTGACTCGTGAGCCTTGTACATTTGGGAAGGGTAATCTTAAAATACTCAGTTTTGCCATACAGTACATTTGTAAAATGAGGGCATTTTGTAATGTTGATCACGTCACATGATCATGTAATAAGCTCACAGGCTAGCTCATGTCATTTTAAAAATTGAAATACATATTCAGTAGCTCAAAGGTAAGAGGAAATATAAAAGGAACAAAGAAGAAGATATCTGTGCCCTAAGGGATATGTTCTGAAGAAAATTAATAATAGCTTTGTACTGTGTAAAATTCAGGTGTTTTTTGTTAAAGTTTTTAAAGCATATTTGTTTCTCTCTCAAGTACGTGCTGTGGTCAGTCTTGCTCAACAAATTCTCAGTTTATGGCTGCAAAGTAACTATTATTGTTTCTATATTCACTCGCACAAAAGAGAGCAAAATAGGTTGAGGAGGCAAACCGAAGTCCTCACTGTGCTCCGTGTAAACGACAAGGTGCTTACCTGTGCAACATCCAGCAAGACATCACTGATAGAAAGGTTTCCTAAACAGTGTTTTGCGTGTGCACAAATTTCACTTGGCCTCCCGAGTTATTAAGTTCCTAGAAGTCCAGCTGAATCGGTCAAGGTTCTCAGCATCTCGGAGTCTGTAGACTCTTTCTTTTGGTTTTCTTTTGGCATTTTTCCTGCTCTGTGGATGAGTTGCACTGCCAAGCCTATTCTTGGGGCTGGGAATATGCAAAGTTTATTTCAAAAAAATCTGCTTAAAAAAAAGAATAATTTGAAGGCCCATGCATCATAACTCCTTTTGCAGGTTAGGATCGTACCTATTAATCAAGAAAAAAATCTTCAGTGATATGCCTTATAGGTAGGAAAGGAACAAATACCTTCGTACCCACAATGTACCTGATCAATGAAGTTGGGAATTGTAGATGTGACTTTCTAGAGTGTTTTAAGTCTCCTGTTCAGTTAGATATTTTGCTGCCAGAATCAGAGTTGGGCTGTGGCTTATTAGAGGCATATCTCAGTTATTTTTTTTTCCCTGTATGAGCCCATTAAGTGGAGAACTTTTACCTTCCATTTTGTCTCTTACACCTCAGTAGCTCGTGTCAGGG
>NW_008825162.1:5398169-5402296 GCF_000699105.1 Pygoscelis adeliae
GGAAAGTGAGCTGAGGGCGGCAGGCAGACAGGACCATGCCCTCACCAGTCAAGGCATCATCTACAGTACCCCAACAAGAACAGAGTCGGTTTGGCAACCATAACCATCTTCAGCCAAGAGTTCAGATTCCCAGACAGGCTGTGAAGCAGGTCTGAGGTGAAGTGGGGAAAAGTCCGGTCTGCAGGTCAGGATCAGGGTCTGGGTCCATGAGGTACATAGCCAGGCACAGGCTCAGCTGCAGCGGCGCTCAGGCAAAGACCACAGCGGGGTATGTGCATTCGATACGAAAGGAATTATAGAAAATGCAATACGCCCTTAACTAACCTTTTGTTGTCCTTAACCTGACAGGCTAATAGTATCGTCTCTAACAGCCTAGGAGTGTAACCCATGAGTAGAGTTTCTGGAGGCCACAATAAAAATGAGCCTGATTTTTTTGGGGGGGCAGCAGGGAGAATAATGTTCAGTCTACTAGAAAACAATGCTACTCCTCCTGTTTAAAAAAAAAAAAAAGGCAAATAATCCAAACCCCCCAAATTAATTTTGTTATTTTAATGGAATCAGATTATAGAATTAGGCATTACTTCACATTTATCTTTTCCCTCAGGCCAATTATAATAATTGCTGCTTTTTACTTAATGAATATGTTCCAAAGCAACCATCATTCTGAGATTAATGGTATGAGTTTTCTCTGTTTCACTCAAGACTAACTAAGATTGTCTGAGCCTGCAAAAAAATGCGGAGATGAAGGAGGTATATGTAATATTCAGTTGCTCAGGCAATGTTGCCATGTTGCTTTAAGTCTCATTCCTGAAGCAGGACTGAGAATCATCTGCCATTTGTGATAACCGGTTGAGAAAGCTCTCACACGAAGCTGTTTTTCAAAAATTTTGCAAGTCTGTATGTGATATTTTAGCTCGAACCTGTTACAGAACTAAGCAAAATATTAGTTTTATATCATCCATATATTATTACAAAAAATATAGGTATTATTCCAAAAAATATGTTAATACCAAAAAAAAGTTTGGGGTTTTTTTTCCGAGTAATATTCTGAATTCAGGCAATTTGTAGAAATCTTGGCAGGAAGCCCACCTGACAAAGCAAGAAACAAACATGCTGATGGTGCTGATGGTATACGTGCGATATATGGAGCACGTTCTTGCTTAGAATACCTTTACTGTAGTGTCTGTGGAGTTCTGAGGATAAGATAAATGGTTGGTTGTAGCACTGCTTGCTATTTAAATGTGAGAATATGCTGGTAATTTGTGAAAATGTTGTAAGAGCTTTTCGTTATAGGAGATCCCTAAAGCTTTGGACTCTCAAGGCCCAAAGCACTATAGTGAAAGTAGGCACAGTATAACTGGTGTTAATGGAGGTGCTTCTGCTTATGCCACCTCTGGGTTTGGCATGTATATTCCCATTTAGTTAGGTGATTTATCGTGGCCCAGAAAGTATTTCTTAAGTGATAGACGTGTTTGAAGTTGGATAGAACTGGAGTCAGAAAAAGCTATTGAATGATTATACATTTTTCTTTTTAACTTTATGAAAATGTTGACATCTCAAATATTTTCTATGATCTTATAATAGACAAATAGCAACTCTGATATTTAACAAGGTGAATTTGCTCAGTTACCCCTAATTTTTCTGACTATTTATTTTAGCTTATTTTATAGTGATACGGTGTCCTTTTCAGTAGTGCATGTTATAAGTATAATAAAAATGTACCCAGGAAAACAGTTTCAAAGAATCTGAGTTCTGCTCATCGTTCTGCCATTCCTCAGTTCTTGCAGCGGTATCCTTGTTCTCCACTTAGAACAAAGGGAGAAGGGAAGGGAATTTACAGTCACGTTCTGTTACTCCACTTTCTGTCTCTCTGTGCTCGAGCGACCACATTATTTCCTAAGCAACTAAATTTATTATTTTAGATAGATTATTCTTTTGGCTCCCGTCACTGTTGCTCTGTCTCCTTGATAGCCTCCTGCTGACCTCTAAGGGCTAATGCCAGAAGTATGAACTGGTGTGTAATTATTGGGAAGTTAGAGTTGGATGAAATAGAGGGAAGAAACAGAAAACAAAATGATGATGGACTTGGTTTCAGCATAATGTGAATTATTGACTTCTAATAAAAAAAACATATACATAATCCTATATTTACAGAATAAGGGTGTTTACAAGCTCTGAGATAGTTTTGACAGCTTGTATTTCTTCAAGTTATTGTCTCATGTTGTCTGCAGTGTGAGGCAGATAACACTGTACTAATTCACCTTTCCAGAGTAAATGGCAATGATAGTTAAACAAATCAAAGCTCAGATTTTGGATCCCAGTTCCGCAACAAACGATGATGCTAGGAAGCCATGGAATGCTCAGGCCCTTTTATAGTAGATGAATTTGCAAGTATTTTCAATGCTATGGCTTCACCAATATAAAGTAGAATGGCCTACAAGTAAAAAAAATAGGTTTAACTTAGTCTGTATTTAAATTGCCAAGTCCTCAACAGCCTAATTTTAAAAAATAATTTCATTTTCAAAGTGATTTCATAGTGGTAGTAGCTTTTCTTTCCGTAATACAATCGGGGAACCTGTAGGGTGACTAAAGCTTAGTAACTTCTCATCATAAACTATTTTCTCCTTTCTCCATATCTTACCAGTGCTTTGCATGATAATTTGTTCATCCCTGTGCCCTATTTAACTTACTATCCATCAAAGGATTTCTTTGTTTTCTGCACCTTTTCACCATAAATTAACTTGGTTTGAAGCAAGGTGATTATGCTTCTTCTCTTCTGTGTACGTTTCCAGCAGAAGACCGATGCTCTAAAATGATGCAGTTAATCCTTGGAAAAATACATGTGGTATTCTCCCGACTCCATTTACCAGGTTCCAATAGGCAACAAAGAGGAGGCAAAATTATGAAATTTAAATAAATATTATTAAATTTAAATCTGTTTTCTGATTTCTTTACGTCAGATTATATTTGCCATCCTCCAACCTTTAAATAAAAAGCAATGTTTGGAAGATGGACAAAAATCTAATAATACAGAGATAAGGTGGTTGTTTCCTTTTGTGTGGGCTTTAGTTGGTGCTGCACACTAAAGCACAAGTCCCGTTGCAATCAATAGGTTGAATAGGAAGTGCTGAAAAGGACTAATGAGTGTAATTAGGCTTCATTAGCAATGACAGAAGTTACATATGCATTAAGGGAGAATACAGTCCTGAGTGTTTGTCTAGGTTTCCATTCAGTGGAATGGAGCATTGCAAAGTTTCGTAATACAGGTCCCTATTATGAATGGCACTTACAGAATGAAATCAAGTATGCTCAGCCACATGGCTTAGAGAGAACTGGTTGAGAGGAGTGTTGTTTTCCTTGTACAGATACCTTTCCTAAATGAACGTGACATTTGTATTAGATGAAGGTCATAGTTTGGTATGAAACGTGACTGCTTGTCTACTCTAATCCTCTGCAGGTAATGCTTTTAACTGTAACTCTTTAAGGGCTTGCCTAATCTCAGGGCATTTAGGTCAAAGTCTATTTAGAAGAACCGCAACAGAGATCTTAGGGCCTCCAGCTGAAAAGACTATTTAAAATTAAAGTAGATGTATGTTTGTGATCATTCGTAACTACCAAACCCCATGATTTTAAGGGAACATTACTATGCGAAGCAACATCATACAATTTGAAAATATCAAACCACCCACATTACTATCATTACGTTGAAAGGGACGTAATAAAATACCTCAATAAAAAAACCTAAATCTTAATTTTCAGCCATTATATTTTTGTTTCATTTTGTTCATTTTGTAGTTCATCTGTAGGGTAGTGAATTGAACTTGCTCTATTTTATTCTCCAGTCATTTTGGTTTCTACTTGTATCTTACTGATAGTTCTCTTGGTCTCAAGTTTCAAATTTATGTTGTAAAATATATGCTGGTTTTGTTTACTTTTTCATATAAGTAATTCTTTTCTTTTTATGTTTTTTAACTTCTTTTTCTCATCATCTTATCTAAAATAAGAGTATTCTATTCTGCAGTTAACAGACTATGCAATTTGGTTTATCATGTGTTTTTGTTTTGCAAATTTGGTCAAATACAATAATGTCATAGTTCTGATATAGAATCATAGAATCATAGAATCAT
>NW_008825162.1:5402689-5421620 GCF_000699105.1 Pygoscelis adeliae
TCCCTCAGCCGCTCCTCATAAGACTTGTTCTCCAGACCCTTCACCAGCCTCGTTGCCCTTCTCTGGACATGCTCCAGCACCTCCCTGTCCTTCTTGTAGTGAGGGGCCCAAAACTGAACACAGTATTCGAGGTGCGGCCTCGCCAGTGCTGAGTACAGGGGAGTACAGTAGGGAGCTAAAAGAGATGCAGACTGCAACTGCATAATAAAATGAACTTTAGTTTACTCTCCAGGTGAACTTTGACCATTGTGAGCTGTTCATACCCCTTCAGTTAGGGACTCCCCAACAGATTATTTTAACATATAACTTAGAGAACTTTGTAAAGTTTTTGCATGAATGAATCCCTGCAGTGGTGAACTACCAAAGAGATTAGGTCAGCTGTGGTTTTACTTAACTGAGTCTTGAAAGTCTTCAAGGACAGAAATTCCATAATATCTCTGGGAAAACTGTTCCAGTGTTGCACTGACGTCGTATGGAAATTTTTTTCTTAATGACTGGCAGTGGACATGTTAGGATGGCATTCAGCTTCCTGGTGAAATTTTGCATTTTGACCAATATTTCAGTGTTTGAAAAGTCAGCATGATGCAATAAGTGCCTCATCACTCTTGTCTCATTCTTCTTCTGTGTATTCTGATCCTCTTAATATAAATGTCTAAAAAACCACAACAAAATAACCATGATTAGATGGAAATTCCAGTCTTGATTAATGCGTGTTTATCCCTTCAGTATGGTTATGTACCAAGTGAAATTATCAAACGCTAGAAAGCTAAGGCGCTCCATTATTCTGAAGTAGTTGTTCTATTTTTTTTTCTTCATTTATTTCACTGTAATATGGATGAATGAGTTGTTGAATTCAGTTAAATGTTGTGAGTATGGAAATCTGACTCAGCGATTAATGGCTTAAAATTCTCTTGGCAGAAGTTGAAGTTGAAGTGTGGGTTGGAGGCAGAGGAAAAAAAATCATTGACAAACATAGTCGGGTGAGTGGAAAAAAGCCACGGGAGCTTTTGAAGAGAGAACACAGAAGGAAAGAGATGCCAATTAAAGTGAACCCAGAATCAACATCTTATTGTCCGCAGGGACATACTTTTTACACTTCTACAAAGATTCTTCTACATCTCTAAAAGGGAATAAAAACACCTCAATTAAGAAAGCACATTTTTAATTGGCTGAATCTCAGCAAAAAATTAAGCAATAAAGGTGAGAAGCACAGGCTTAGAAATTCAAATTGGTTTCACCAATCTGTAAGTGTCTGCAGGCACATATTTTTCTTGAAATACATGCACAAATAAATTTTAGTTTTGTTTAGAATATATTTAAAGTGTAATACTTGTAAGTATATTGGAAGTTTGTTTTTATCAATTGTTCTTCTAAGGCCCATAAATTGAAATAGATTGAAGCACCTGGAAACGGAGGAGCTAACTTAGGATATGTGATTGTCCTCTTCTCTGGATATGCAGGAGAAATGCTTTTCAAGAGAGACATTTCAGTCCCCATCCTCATATTTAGCTTCTCAAAAGTTTTAGCGAAAGAGAAGGCAATATTTACTCTGTAAGTAGATAAGATGAGGAATACGTATTCATTAAGAAATATATTATACTTTGTTGAACAACTCATGCAATAACTTTGTTTATTGTCAAACTTTTGTCTTCTAAGTGAAAGGCTGTAAATCTCTTCGCTAATCCCATTAGCTAGCTAATCTCTTAGTTAAGCACAATGTGGTCTGATTCTGAGTATGTCCTTCTTTGTGCTATGGAATATTGTACAATATATTTTTTAAAAACACTTGATTTTTTTAACATTTCTTAAACTCAGTATAAATAACATATGATGAATTTTCATGGCATTCCAGTGACATGGAAAAATTCATTTAAAAATTTTTTTAAACAAATGAGATTGAAAATGGGAGAAATGACTTACACAGGAAACCACGACTGACTCAAAGCTGTATGTCATCAATTGTATTATCATCTCTGGAATCAAAGTTGTTCTCTTTCTGCTCTGGAAGTCATTAGACCACACTGAATCACAAAATCCACAGCTCCCCCTAAAAGCAGTAAAATGGATTACCAAAACAGATTTACATTGGAGACAAAGTAATGTCAATCAAGAAGCCCTGCAAATATGTTAGTGAGTTTATTTCTGTTCTGGCAGACGTCTTTTCCACTAATAGATGAAAAAATTCCCTTCTTCAATAGAACAGAAATGCTGGAGGCAAATATGTGATTAGAACTGCGGTTTTGGAAGACATATTTGTGTTACAGTGCTTAGAGGTACAGATATGTATCAGGACATGCTAATACAGAGTTTTAAATACTGTAGCATCTTCATTTGTCTAAAACAATCTTATTTCTCACTATCACATCCATATTGTTATTTTTAATGTGTTTTGGGTGACAAAACTGTACAGCTTTGCAGTGAACATCCATGTAGGATATTCATGTAGGTTGAGTAGCTTTTTGTGTGAACTTCATGCATGTTTGTGTTGAAAAAAAAAAAAAACAAACCCTAAACGTACACACCTATCCCCATTCAAGTATTACGCAGTGTCTTCCAAATAATTGTTTCTGTTTCAATGAGAAAGTTGATATATAAAGTAGTATTTAATAAGAAGGGTGATGGTCTTCAGCAGTTTTTTGAGTAATGCTCTTTGCTTTTAATTTACTCTGTGAACCCACTGAGACACATTGCCATTATTCAGTTCAGATAACACCGGTAGAATGTTACTTGTACATCTACGTTACATGTCCATTAGCACAGCACAGATGTTATTTTCAAGGCAGAATGAATCAGATCTGTTCTTTAAAGTATAATTGGTAGTATTTGGGGTATCAAAGCTAGTTTTATGAAAACCAGATGAGGTACTTCTGGCAGCATAGAACGGGCAGATGGAGCTTAATATATGTTATATGCCTGACTATTTATCTAGTTTCTTTGGAAGTTTTTGTGTTGTGTACCATGCTACCATGGAGCTGCTGTCATCTAAATCAAGTAAAGCAGCTTAGCTATATTAATTGGCTTGGATATGGCCTTGGATAGGGTCTCGATTATTGACATATCCTGAAAATTGACATGTCCTACTTAGTTGTTATTAGGATCTTATTTTATAAAGGCTGATATTAGAGCACATCTGAAATAAACTCCTGTCTACTGTTAATTAACAGTAACAAAAAAAGCTATACTAACATTATAGTTGTCTTTGTCAATAATTTCAGGCTAGTCAAAGAAACAGCCACCTGATTTGGCAAAGCACTTGAAGATGTTTTGACATAAAGATGATGGTAAGGTTTTTGTCTCCTCTAGTTTGCAAGCTGAAATATCAGCGAGCTTGGGAGGTTTAGACATGCTCCAAGGAGATTATGTCAATGCCCTCACTTACATGAACTTTCTTTTAAAGCAAGTGGATCTCTGTGTGCCAAAACAGAAAACCAGCTTTCATTTAATCAAGTTCTTATGCAGCGTCCACCATGAAAGAACTTGAAATGCCTCCTTACTGCTTCATAATCAATTAAACCAGCTCTCCAGGTAAAATTTTCCTTAAAGAAAATGTGTTATTTCTCATTACTGCTAAAACACGTGGATTTTGCCTGCTCTAAATAGAAGGTTGCATCCTGTATCTATCACCATGTCTCTTTGCCAGTGTTATATTTGCAAATTCAAGTGACACTTTCCTGTCTGTCAGGAGACAGTAGGGATCAAAATCATCCAGAGCAGGATGGAAGTGGAAGGGAATGTGTGGTCGATACCTAGCTGAAGTTATTTTGTTCTTGCTAAGGCTAACAAATAAATTACTTTGTGGGAAAAACTTTTCAGAGGTATCCTACCAGGTACATCCAAATATTAGCACATACCAAGTGCCAGGCTTTATTAGTAATAAGCTTCCCCAGGGTTTTGCGAAGACTGTGAGAGCCTGTACGAAAGAATATATCTGTCGTTGAAGGAGTAGAGCACATGATAAACAGATCAGTTAAAATTCAAAATACAATTTTGTCTTGTAAGTCTTAAGCTAGTCTGGGCTTTAATACCTTGCAAAACAAGTATTTGTCTGTCAAAGTCCACAGCCTGTTTTACCTTTTTTAAAGTTAATGGAAACATCCTCTCTGGTTCCTTCATTTAAAGTTTGCTTTGTATCTTGAGTATGTTCAATAAAATAATCCTTATCCTCCGGTATTTTGAATAATAGTGGAATGCCAAGTCCTACATATTCAGCTAGCCCTGCACAGAGACTGAAACGGAGTAGTGCTTAGATCATTTGCGTTAAGATGAAGTAGAAGAGACTGTGCTGAGATTGTTGTGAAGATGCTTCTTTTGAGTAAAAGTCAGCTGTTGACTTTTTGAAAAGGGGAAGTTCTTTTACTGTTCTGAGGTCAGGATATATCTATGGTAATCCAAATGTTTTAAGGGTGAATAACTGCATTCAGATATCAAACTCTAGTGTGATATGTCCTAGCCCAGATACCTATCATTCCACTTTCCCAACCCATTTATTAGTCATTCCGTTCACTTTTATCTTGTTTGCTTCCTTGGGCTATTGCTTTTGTCATTAATTTTGCAGACTCTCTGCCATGAAGTTTTATTGGGAAGCATTGTAACAGATGATAAGGAAGCAGTTCATCTGAGAAGGTCATTTTAGCATAGCTAATGATGGCTGAAGAGCAGAAGTCTTGGCAGCTTGACTTGCTGAATTTCAGAATAGTTTCAAATAAGGAGTATCAAATGTCATTTGCAGGGAACATCTCATTCTCTTATCCACACCCTTCTCCCACAAACTACTAGTGGACTCACCTATTTTCCTCATCATCTTATTGCACACCTCCACATCCTTAAGTTAGGACCCTAAACTACTCTTCCACCCAAAGCACACCTGGATTTCCCTCCTTACTTTCCATACGTCACTATGTCTATGCGTTCAGGTCCTCCTTTCCTATCTGTGTTTCTCCTAGCCCTGTGGACCACAGAAAGGCAGATTTGGCGTAGCCATGCATATGCTCCAGGAATTCACCACTTTTCAGTCCAGGGCTAGTATCTATCTGTGTGCAATCACTGATCCATGGCTCAGATAAGTATGTCTACCCAAATAATTACTGTGGATAGGAGGTGTTTCCTGCGTGGAAGCTCTTTTGTGAAAGGCAGAACAAGCACATTTGCCACAAGCAGTTATGGCCAGTTAACAGGCAGCGGGGAAGCAGGGAGCCGGGTAAGAATCTCCACACTGGCAGAGTCAGACGCTGTCCCTGGTCATGCCGAACAGCCCAGGCATACCTGTTTAGAGTGATCTATATACATGGAGCACAAAACTTTCTTACCTAAAAGTCTGAAGAACATCTTTCATGAAGAAGAAAATGTCTGTGGAAAAACTGGGAGAAAGTAAGGCAATAAAAGAAAGGAGAACAGAATCTGATAGAAAAAATATCAGTGGAAGAGACAATAGAGAATAGGCTGCCCCTTCTTTCTAGCTTGTGGAATGTAATTTAAGATGACAAGGAAGTTGCTAAAAGTCAATTATGTTGGTACGGGGTAAAATTCTGTTAATATTTTTGCCTTTTAAAGTTTCATAAAGTTTTAGAAGATACTTGCTAGTGTATGCTTAAGTTAGGTTTAACCCGACGGGCAGCTGAACACAGCTGGTATGGAATAGCCCTTTGACCAGTTGGGGTCAGCTGTCCTGGCTGTGCCCCCTCCCAGCTTCTTGTGCACCTCCAGCCTTCTCGCTGGCAGGGCAGAAGCTGAAAAGTCCTTGACTTAGTGTAAGCACTGCTCAGCAACAACTAAAACATCGGTGTGTAATCAACATTATTCTCATCCTAAATCCAAAACACAGCGCTGTACCAGCTTCTAGGAAGAAAATTAATTCTATCCCTGCCAAAACCAGGATGGTTAGATACTGCTTGACAGGGGCATTACATTAGAATAAAGATACAGTTGGCTATTCCATCTAAATTCAAGTTGGATCTCTCAGAGGAACTGAAACTTTAATGTCACTCCAAACATAACAAAATCCAACAAAATTAGTTTCTCTTTGCCCCCGTACCAGCTATGCAGAGTTCATAAAAAGGCATACACTGAGACAGAATATAGATATGGTTTCATTCACATAATGGAAAGTGATCCTTTTACTAGTAATGCATTATACATTAATTGCCTTGTTATGCTGTGACACCATATTGGAGCTAAGAACAACGAGCCAAACCTGATAATGTACTTTCTGTTTTGTTACTTTTATTCACAAGATTCTTTGGAAGGCTTATGTATTTTCCTTCCCCCAACAGCACTTTCCAGTGTTTGCTTTGGGAACAAAGCAGTAAACACTTCAAAACGTGAATTTTAATGAGTGCCTTTGCAAACTGGAAACTCACTGAGGAAGTTAGTTGTTGCTAGTTAGTAAATCAGCAAGGCCCCTGAGAGGAAGATGTATTTCCAGATGGATTATACTTTTAACAGTAATAAGCAGCTGCACTTTGAAACAAAGTAGAGGCTGTAAAAGACTAATTAGTCTGATGGAAATAGACAACAGGCCAGGTTATTTTTGTGACATCTGACAAGTTGGTGCAATTAAAGTTGCATTTGATACTATTTTAGAATTTGCACAAAGCAATGAATAATTTTCTTACTTACCAAATAACATTTATCTATTAGAATACAATCATTTCTGAAATAAAAGAAAATGGCAAATATATTTTTGAAATGTTTGAAATAATACTTTGACTTTTTTTTATACCCCAAATAATACTGAAAAACACATACAGGTTTTCATAGCTTTGGAGACACCAAACGTGTATTTTTTGAAGAAAAAAATATTGGACGAAAACAGTTTATGCAGTTGATGAGTGCAAAAGGACAATACTTTATGCTATAAGATTTACCTTTAACCATGGTTTAAATAAGCTTTATGAACTGAATGATGCAGATAAGTCTGACTGTCTTTATTCCTAAGTGGAAAAAATAGCATATAAATATTAATATTTTTTCATTCATTTTTCAAGTGTTTTAAGTGTTGTTGAATGTTATTTTCTGCTCTCTATCTGTTTGTGTGCACCAGTGTTTTAGATATTTGGGAGCTTAATCTGTTAAGGTATCTGAGCAAGTGTCTCATTTTGACACTGCTGAACGTGCATAATTTCCATCATCTTCAGCATCCTGATTTGAAACTGTTTGTCTGTATCTGGTTTATATTTATTGTTGTCATATATCACTCAGCTTTGTCATATTGTTTATATATCACTCAGCTTTGCAGGCCTCTCCAAATTATAACTCCAAGAAATCATACAAAACTATCAATGAAAGCATGTAATATAATTTAACTGAAAAAAAAAGAAGGGATTTGATTAAGAAGTTCACATTTGGTTGACTGGTAATGAGTGGCAAGTTGCTTCCATATGGTGTAGAAAAATACACATGGATGTATTATAAACTAGAGTCCATGAAATTGCAATTAAAGGAGCTCTCAAGCTCATGGCTAATGCAACTTTATTGCAGTGACATTAAAAAGCTGACTAATGCATGCTGCTACACTGTTGATCATTAAAACTAAAGAGCTTGAAGTTGTCCTACCACTGAAAAATAGGATAATGAAGCTCGATGAGTGTGAGTTGTTGGTTCAAACTGGAGTTTGGTTTGGTACAGGGAAAAAGATAATCCAGGTTCTCTCAAGTTCATTACTTGAAGTGGAAATTGAAATTGAAGTGAATTTTAGCTGACCATACAACGGGCAGAAGAAACTCAAAATAAGCATAAAGCTAATATTTTTTTGAAAATGTTTGTACGTTTTGAAAACTTGTTCAGTTTTCACACAGTCAAGGTTAATTGTGGTCTTCCAATGGGAAGTTCAAATGTAACAGGTCACAGATTCAAAACACATCTTGCTGCACAAGGACCAGCAGAGAACAACCTGGCTCTTTAAACAAAGTGCCAGAACAATTTCTGAAGTACGCTATTCATGCAAAACTTGTATGGCCTACTTTTCAACTGTGTCAGCCCACATGGTGTGAAAGAAATAGTGTGAAGAAAATGTGCATGCTATAAACAGAAAAATTTAAGAGGTGTGGGATTTTAAAGCTGAGTAGAAGTTAATGTATACACTGGGCATATTCCATTACTTCTTGTTTAGCTCTGTCTGTGCTTTGCTTCCTGCCTTTCCCCAGACACAGCCTTCCTCCTCCTGTGCCACAAAGAGGGCAGTGGGTCTGAAGTACAGAGTAATCTATCTCCTTCCGATAGGGCCACCCAACTACGCAGTTAGAAGTTTAGCCGCAAAACCGTGTAATTACTTGTGATACTGAACCTCTAGTATCTGTAATGTTTAAATAGAATTGTTATTTGTGGAGAACTGAATAATACGTTAGGGAGAATGGTCTGCCTTGTGCTAGAGAAAGACATCTAGAATTAAAATACAGGAAAGCATCTTAGAGAATTCTGAGACCTGGATACTGGAATATCATCATCTCACAGAAATGGAGGTGAATGCAAGGGAATGGAGTTGTTCCATGTTTTTGTAGTGGGTTGACCTTGGCTGGATGCCAGGTGCCCACCAAGCTGCTCTATCACTCCCCTTCCTCAACTGGACAGGAGAGAGAAAATATAACGAAAGGCTCGTGTGTCGAGATAAGGACAGGGAGATCACTCAGCAATTACCGTCACGGGCAAAACAGACTGGACTCGGGGAAAATTAATTTAATTTGTTGCCAATCAAATCAGAGTAGGATAATGAGAAATAAAAACAAACCTTACAACATCTCCCCCAGCCCCTCCTTTCTCCCGGGGCTCAAATTCACTCCCGATTTTCTCTACCTCCTCCCCCTCAGCAGCGCAAGGGGACGGGGAATGGGGGTTGTGGTCAGTTCATCACAGTCTCTGCCGCCCCTTCCTCCTCAGGGGGAGGACTCCTCATGCTCTTCCCCTGCTCTAGTGTGGGGTCCCTCCCACGGGAGACAGTTCTTCACGAACTGCTCCAGCGTGGGTCCCTTCCACGGGGTGCAGTCCTTCAGGAGCAGACTGCTCCAGCGTGGGTCCCCCACGGGGTCACAAGTCCTGCCAGCAAACCTGCTCCAGCGTGGGCTCCTCTTTCCACGGGTCCACAGGTCCTGCCAGGAGCCTGCTCCAGCGTGGGCTTCCCACGGGGTCACAGCCTCCTTCAGGGCACATCCACCTGCTCTGGTGTGGGGTCCTCCACGGGCTGCAGGTGGATATCTGCTCCGCTGTGGACCTCCATGGGCTGCAGGAGAATCTCTGCTCCGGTGCCTGGAGCACCTCCTCCCCCTCCTTCTTCTCTGACCTCGGTGTCTGCAGAGTTGTTTCTCTCACATATTCTCCCTTCTCCCTCCCGCTGCAATTGCTGTTGAGCAGGTTTTTCTTCCCAGAGGCGCTACCACCGTCACTGATGGGCTCAGCCTTGGCCAGTGGCTCTGTCAGACATGGGGGAAGCTTCTGGCATCTTCTCAAAGAAGCCACCCCTGTAGCCCCCCTGCTACCAAAACCTTGCCATGCAAACCCAATACAGTTTTATAGCAATCTAGATCCTAAACTGCCACTTATAGTCTGAGCTTGGAAATCTGCAAAATTCCCTGAATTCTTGTTTTCCACTACTGTATCAGAGGGTTCTTGAAATTAGTATTTCAGATTCTCCTTTGAATTCTGTGTCACAGTCAAGCAGCTTCGGTTGGTTTTGTTGAAGGCAAGAGCTTTTGTCCATTAAAATGTTTTCTGTCATTGTAAAAAAGATGAAAGCCTGGGCTTTTCATCAGTCTGCTAGAGGCAGTATTTTGAGGAAATGAACAAATACAGAATAAACAAAACTAAGATTATAAAATCCTCATACTTTCAGTCTATGTCAACATGAGAAAATGCTATTCATATACCGAAAACACTTCAATTTGCTGTCACAGAGTAACAACAATTTCTCTTTTTTTTTTTTTTTGCTGTGACAAAGGGATAGCAATGCGCTTGTGTGCATTCTTGTACAATGCACTTGTGTAATGTACATTCTTCTTTTCTAGTTTGTGCATGCATCAGGATACTATAGAGTGAGCATCAAATATATGGACACTGATCTGGCCACGGTTTAAAAGCTTCTGGACAAAATAAGAAAATCCTATAACTGAATCATTGCTGTTAAAGACTGGATTTGAAAAAGTGTTTAGATACTAACTTTGCCAAGCATTTTTTAGTGTCAGGATTATTGAAATGGGAGATGATTCATATGAAAATCTTGCTCCCTTTTTAAAAAGCCTAAATTGAATTTGTTACTAACCTTAAACATCTGGCCTTATAGCACCAGAGAGAGAAAGGGTTTGGTTGTTCTAGTCTACCTTTCTATTACTGCAGGACCCCTAGCTATAGCATAGTATTTTAAGGTACCTTGTTGAGCCAATTTTTATTGTGTGTATATATATATTTTTTTTTAAAACACAGCTTATACTTCCTAGATAAAAATATCCATAATATTGTAATGAATTAAATGACAAACAAAACCAAATATAATAGAAAGCATGAGTTATACGTAAAATCCAGTACTACTGGAGAACACATGAATTAATGACCAATAGTGTGGTGTACCTTTAATTTGTTCGGCCATTGAAGGAAAACTTTTGTTAGCCAGGTCTCAGTCGTGCTCTTGCTAATCATATTGCTGCTCCCACACATACATGTTCTTTGACTCTCTGATATAACTTCTCTGAAGCATGTAGACTGCAAGCATCTGGCTTACATATGCCAAAATTAGTTTATTTCAAACTGAAGTTACTTGTGATGGGAGTAGGATCGCTTCCCTTTAGATTCTGTGTGCAGATCAATAGAACTCATTGTTTAGCTGATAGTCAGCCTCTATTTTCCTTTGCTTATTTTTATACCATATCATTTACTTCATTTATTTGTAATGGAAGTATTAGTTATTAATGTGATTTATTTTACTCTGGAAAAATGCTTTGCTGTCAGTGATGCGGTATACTGAAACTGAGGAATCTAGATTCCACTGAGGCTGGCAGAAACCCAGGGTGTTCAGCAGTTGGCTGGATACAGATAAAGAAGGAGAGAGGAGTAAATTCTGTCATGTGCTCTTGCTTCTCCATAAAAAGGCATACTCACTGACCTCGAAGAATAATTTAAGAACAAACAAACAAACAAATGAAAACTATTTAAAGTTGTTATGATAACTGTTATTTAAAGTTATTATGATATAACTCCGGCTTTTACAACTCTGCTTGCTGTGCTTTTATCTTGCTTCTTGGGACAGATTTAGTAGCTAACTGGAATAGTAAAGCTTTTTTTTTTATTACTATGGCTTTATAACTAATGGAAAATAATGATGAACATTTAGAATCACAGAATCATAGAATAGTTTGGGTCGGAAGGGACCTCTAAAGGTCATCTAGTCCAACCCCCCTGCCGTGGGCAGCGACATCTTCAACTCCATCAGGTTGCTCAGAGCCCCGTCCAGCCTGACCTGGAATGTTTCCAGGGATGGGGCATCCACCACCTCTCTGGGCAACCTGGGCCAGTGCTTCACCACCCTCAGCGTAAAACATTTCTTCCTTAGATCTAGTCTCAATCTACCCTCTTTCAGTTTAAAACCATTACGCCTTGTCTATCACTGCAGGCCCCTTTTTTCCCTTTAATTTTGATTTTCTGTGGTGTGAAACTGCTTTTTTTTCCTCCCTTTTTTTTCTTCTTCCTTGTAGAAACTCTTTTGGACTGTCAGAAAATGAGGTTATTTAGTGATGAAGGTACTGTGCTATTTTATGAATTATAAAATTTAATGTCACTTTTTAAACAATAAACGCCAAGAATTTTGTCTGGAGCAATTGGATTTACTTAATAAATCTTTTCCAGTGGAAGAGATAAATCAGAAAATAAACTTGACTGTGTAAAGAAAACACAAAAATTCAAACCCCCATAATAAACAAACAGCCAAATAATACAGTTTGCACAATACTGATTAAAACGGACAACTACTTATCAAAGCTTTATGCTGAAGGCGTTAGACTCTTCAGTTTGTTGCATAGTACACGGGGCTGGGCTTAAGCTGCCTGTCTTTTGGTGTGTAATGGATCACTGTTGGGTTTTTGGTAGTTTTATTGCAGTTTGCTTTGATGAAATGAAGTCCTACATAATTTGCTGGCCCCAGCACAATGTCAGTGCTTACATTTTCTTTGGCAAAAATTTAATATGGTTCATGGCCAAAACCAAAAAAAAAAATGAGCAGAACTGGCAACTATAAAAAAAGAACATAACTGTTTCTTCCTATCACCTTTTATATAGTGCCCACAAGTTCCTCTTTGCTAGTTATTGTCTGACTTCATCAAAACAAGTGTTTGCATGAAGATCTACATTTATGAAAGAGTAAAATATGTACACATTCTCATATATTTGAGAATTGAATTTAAACACACTAGTAGTGTTAGTTCAGAGATTTATCAGAGAAGCAAAACATGATCTTTCCTTTCCTGGATGTGGACAGAGGTGTTTTGAAATGCAGGATTTGGCCTGAAAGTCAGGACACTTAAGGCTGAGCGTTAGCTTCTCTGACACAAAATTGTCCTGTAACGCAGCTTGAGTCCTTGAAGCAGGTATACTCAAATATGTTCAGGCATTTTTGGCCAAAGATATAAATGACTTGGTAAATCTCATATCTTGCACAAGACTGCAACATATAAAATTCACAGGAGTCCCTACTTAGGTTTACAGCTGAATTATGCAACTTCCCCTATCCTAATAATAGAGAGACTAATTGTAATGAGGTACCTTTGCACTGTCCCTAGGGATCTATCTTTCCACAGTTCAGTTTCATAGTAACGCTGAACAGTAGTAAAGTAAAAGTTGTCCCAATCTAAATGTTGTCTATATAGTCCTAAGCAAAAAAACCAACCCAAAACCTAAAAGGTAATGTTGTGGTTTAACCCCAGCCGGCAACCAAGCCCCGCACAGCCGCTCGCTCACTCCCCCCCAGTGGGATGGGGGAGAGAATCGGAAGGGTAAAAGTGAGACAACTCGTGGGTTGGGATAAAGACAGTTTAAAAGGGAAAACAAAAGCCACTCATGCAAGCAAAGCAAAACAAGGCATCCATTCACTGCTTCCCATCGGCGGGCAGGTGTTCAGCCATCTCCAGGACAGCAGGGCTCCATCACGCAAAACATAGCCCCATACTAACTACTGGGAAGAAAATTAACTCTATCCCAGCCCAAACCAGCACATTCTCCACCCCTTATTCTATACCACTTACATGATGCTCCAGTCCCACACTACCCAATACATCCTCATTAACCCTTCTCATCCCTTGATATAATACACAGTTAAAAATGGTCGTGGTGGTTCTTTTTTATTTTTTTTTAATGAAATTAAAAAAATATATATTTTTTTTAAATGAGATGTTCATATTATCTTGTCTCTGGAAACAGGGACGTAAGCTGAAATGACAGACCAAACCGATACAATTTGGCAGGACTCATGATAAACTGCTGTTCAGTGGTACTGTTAAGAGTGGGCTGCAAATAACGCAGAAGAGATTAGTTTGATTTGTTTGGTTTTCTTTCATAATAATACTTGTTTCACTGAACGTAATTATAGTGCTATTGGTCAGCTCTAGCGTTCCTATAAGTTTGTGGAGGAGAGCAATGTTTCTGCAAGTTCATCAGATCTTAGCTCAGATGCTTCTACTCTGCATTTAATCCTTTTTTGAAAAGGCATGTAAATATAGTAGCTCCAAGATATCTCTATTTATGAACAATTTATGGCTCTCAAAAATAGTAACTTAGGCACACTCAGCTGCTTTTACAAGTGCTAGAAGAGCTCCTTCAGGAGTTTCAGGGCCTTAATAGAAAAAAAAGTAATTTTCTCAAGTTAACGGACTGAGAATTTTATAATTTAAAATGGTATTTGAGCTTTGATCACTCAGGACCTCTTGGATTGCAGAAACAAAAAAATGCAGGATTTTTTTCATAAAATTACAGAGGAAAAAACTCCTTTTTAAAACAGGCACTGTCAGTTTGGTTTTTTTCTTGGGTAACGGAATGCTTTCTCTGAACTCTAATTTTAATACGGTAAGTTTCTTGCCTCTATGGTCTTGAAGAAACCTTTCAAAACATGAACTGAGCGTAAGCGGGTGTACTGACTCCTATTGCTTGCAGGGAATCAAAAAACTTCCGATGAGAAGTTAAAATTGTTACGCTTTTAAATGAAGGGTTAGATATAAATTTAGAATTCTGGGGCAATCGGGAGGAAGTTTTGATCTGATGTATGTTACATCCCTATATAAGAAAGTCTTTGCTTTAAAAGTGTAAGATTTTTGTAAAGTGTTAAATTTTTGAAGGGCATTGGAGGACTTGATTTTTTTTCAGCCTTCATTCTTTTTGGATGGAGAGAGGAAGAAGGGGTTTGCTTGTGTTATCTTTATGCGTCTCTTTAATTGTTATTCTACTTCTTCCATAAAAATATTTCAGATATTAAAATTGTCAATAAGCTATTATTCAACTAGTTTAGTTTAATATTTTGTTTTTTTCATATAATTAATTAACTCCATATAGCTCAAACGTGCCTGTGCAGGTATCATCCAAAATGTTTGCTCCACAGACTTGCCTTTTTTCAGATTTGGCTGGCAGATTTGAGAGGTGAATTACCGACGACTGTTTTTTGCAAACGAAGGGGCTGCGCTTAAGTTCTGTTGAATCACACAAAGGGCTTTGTTCTGGGAAAATATGTAAAGCGGTCAGAGTTAACGCAATCTAAACGGGTGCTCTGTGTATTCAGTACAGTGGTCATTTGCTTCTAATCCACCAAGGAGCTGGAACAAAAATAAGATGGCTTGCTCTGTTAATGTGCAGCTTCTAAGTCGGGTGTCAGTGGCAGAGCGCCTGTCTCGGGGTTGCCTTGTCAGTGCAAACCGTGTGTGTCACCCATTCTAACAAAGCCTTCGCTCATTCACAAAAGCCTGTCCTCCTGGCCACGTTCTATGTCGTGGAATAGCCCTGCAGCATGTTCTTGTTATTAGTGACATCCTACTATGGCTCTTGTAGTTAAGGAAAAGCTGCAGCTTTAAAATCAGGTATGTAAGCAGATAGGCATGTGTGTTTGCTTTCCCTGGTGGTTAATATACCTGGAACCATGATAAGAAACCAAACTATGAATTGAGAAACTGCTTAAACAAGAGATCTCCAAGGAATACATCAGTGCTGCTGGCAGTCATGTTAATGAATCAGTAGGTGGACTTCCCTTCTGAGTCGGCAGTGTTCAGTTGCCTTGGCACGCTTTTACATAGGTCTTTGTCGTACGGTTGTTTTGATCAGAGCAGGATTCTGAGGTTTCAGGCAATCAGCAAGAGGAATTTTAACTTAATTTAATGTTTGAAATTATGAATATGAATGCTGAAAGCTCTTCCTTCCTGCTCTGTCTGGGAGTCAGAGGAAGCATGTCAGCCAAGCTGTTGAGAAAACAAATTATTTGTTAGTATTAGGACTTGATAGTGTTTGTTCTTGTGCAGTGTCATCACCACAGTATAAATATTTCTCATCTGCAGACTTGGTATAAGCATTTTGAAGTGTCATTTGACTACATTTGAGTCTTTCCTTGTTGTTTTTCCACTTTTTGGTCTTGTGCAGGGGGGTGTGTGTACAGTGAGCTGGTTCAGTGGAGTGGGGAGGTCACTGGCAGAGCCCAGGGGTTGATGGGATTTTGCTTCGATACAAGAACAAATAGCCCACCCACCGCTGGTGCTCCTTCTCTTTCACCTGCCACATTTTCCTTCGCTTTTCACTGAAAGAGAAGAACAGCAGTGTCTTTAGGGGAGGCTGAGCATCAGGGAAGTGGGTCTGGCGATGCAGCGCAGTGGAGGAAAGGGGCTGGGCCTACAGCGGCGAGAGAGAAACTTCTCATCCCAGACTAAAGGCTTAAACTGTTGTTACACCTAAAAAGCATGTTAAAAAGGTAATTTCCCCATATCTGGCTTTCAAATTTTCTGCTCTAGAATAGATTCTAGAAAGGCGACCTATTTTAAAATAAATTTTTTGAATAAAGCAACATAGGACTGAATCTGTATAGGAGATCAACAGTAAGAGTTTTGGGAGGGAGGGAAGGGAAAGCACATGAAAAAATAAAAAGAAAAGGAAAGGGTGTATATCTCAATGGCATAATTTACCTGGCCAGAATCTCAGCCAGATTCTGCACTACTCATTCAGAGAAAAGCCCTTTGTCTTTCACGAGGTTTGCTGCTAGATTTTGTGTAGTTCATGCAAGATGTAATATTTTCTTGCAACACTTAAAAAAACAAAAATCCTTAAAACCCAATATGTACTTTCAACTTCTGCCCATTCCGTAATATTTTAAAATGTGAAATACAACTGCATACTATAACATAAATACACGGAGTTGCAGCAATGCCTCTTATAAATCTCTTTGGCCAGGATAGGTATGTGATTACCTGGTGGTTTGTCCAATTTTGGTTTTTGGTGGTTTTCAGAATCATAGAATCATTAAGGTTGGAAAAGACCTCTAAGATCATCGAGTCCAACCGTCAACCCAACACCACCATGTCCCTAAGCGCCTCATCTACACATCTTTTAAATACTTCCAGGGATGGTGAATAAACGATCTTGTAGCTTCTCAGAAAGAGAATATAGCCAGGCTGAAGCAAGCGTGCAGAAAAAGGGTGGAAAAAATATGTACCAGCTGACAGTTATGAGGCAGAACATAAGCTGAAGTTGTATGTTCCTCGTTCTCCACCCTCTGTTTTTTATGTCTGTGATTAAGACCACTCCAAAATGGAGGTCAGTAGCCTTACAGTCTTAGACCTTCACAAGGGACCATATAAAGCATGCAGGAAGGCAGGCAATTTTCTAGGTCTCCACCCTCAAGAGGGTGTCTGTAAGAAGAATAAGGATGCTGATGGGAGATACCACAGGCTAGCAAAGCCAGGTGAAGTTGCAAGGACTATGGACCCAGAGGAAGGGATATGATTTTGAAAAGTTATCTTTGAATTAAACTCTTCATGTGATGTAAAAAGAACAACAAAAGCCACGACACCAGAGGGTGAAAGTTAAAGGACCTGACATAGTGTTGTCGCTAGCAAGAGGAAAGGTCAGCCGAGGTAACGGTTGGTTTCAAGGCCAGATTTAGTGGTCACCGCTGTATGTTTTTTAAAAGCAAGGGTAGTAAACAAGACTATTAGAGAGAGTTACACTGGAAGTTGGTTCTGCAAGCCTTTAATCATATGATTATATGATTTTATCTTTAAACCACATTAAAAAGGCTCATAAAAAAGCTTTCAGCTTTAGAATTGTAGCCACATAGCTACACAAGAAAACTCACCTGCAGGAAACAAGTTTGCTGAATGACTCAGTCTTTGCATCCTTACAGAGAAATGGCTCTTTCCATCCTACCCCTCAAAACATAGAAAAAACATTCAGCACAAGTAAAGGTTTGTTGTGTAAAAATAACTTTTTACCTTCGCTTGCTACATCATTTGTTTTCTGCATTGGTCTTTAGTGATAGTTGCAAATCATTGATTTCATTTCATACCTCACGTGAATTTCTCATCATTTGGTACATGATGTTGAATCGTAATTCCAGATTAACAATACTCACCACATACCATCAGCATTTCCTTGACGTTTGCGGTATGGAAATCACCAATGCCTGTAATTGATGGTATCAAAGGCTTCCGTGCCTTTCTCTGAAATACCAAAGTGTGAAGAAACCTCCATGTAGCAGTGCAGCCTTGCACCAAATTGTGAATCAAGAATTCACCTGTAGTAGCGTATAACTACGCTTGCGCAGATTTTACATAAGATAAAAGGAAAATTTATGCTTATGTTTTTTAAAGGAGCAGAAACCAGTATATGAACATTTGTTCAGTTTACTTCCAAAGCCCATCGAAAATGGCTTTCTTACCGTGAGTGAACGCTTCCCCATAAACCAAGACCACCACAACCCTGAACATTTGTCTACTTTAGGTTTAGCTGCTCCAGTGAAATTGCTAAATTTTATTATCTAATTACGTAGAGATCTCATATTGGATGATTAATGACTATGTCAAAGACCTAATTGGCAGGCTTTTCAGTTCAAATTAGTCTAAAAACAAGAGCTCACATTGTCTGTATTTATGTTGCCATGGGAAATTGAGAGTTCTGATTAGAATTGTACGTTGCAGTAGCCCCTGGAAAAGTATTGTGCTGGTTTTATTTGCTGTTCTGAGATAAGTTGAGGTGTATGCTCTTGGATAGAATTATCAGACATCTTAGGTCTGTACAATGACTAGAATTTAGTCAGTGCTACAATTTACAGTCACTGCTCAGACTTGCTCTCTCTATAGGTTTCTTTTGTACACTAATTAAAGGCAGCATTTGTATTCGCAAATTCTCATATAAAGCTGGGTGATTAAGTAGGTTTAGATTTATTCCTAACGATCAAAAAAGTCAATTTCTCAGTCTTCAAAGCAGATTGGTATGAGAGATGTTTTCCTGTGGCTATCAGTCAAAGCTATCGATTTTGGCAAAATGACTGAAGGACAAACAATGCCAGAGAAAAAGGAGTAAAAACATGCTTACAAAGGTGACTTTCAAAAATACTATGTTGTTTAACTCCATCAACAATAGTTTTCCCCCTTCCTATTTAGCACGGTTTCCTCGCATTGATTTTGTTCATTGATGTGTTTCATATTTCATTTAATGTGAAACATATTTCATTAAATATGAAACACGCGTTTCGTATTTCATTTAATTGATGCATCCCCCTTTGCTGTACGTGTGAGTTCTTGTGACTAAGAACCTAAACAATCGAAAAGGGAGCTCATTGTTTCTGTGTTTGTGGAATCCTGCTATTTGAAAATTTAGGAATGGTAACAGCAAATCTGAGAAAATGAATTTACCCAACCCATTCAATCATAAAACCTTAGCAAGAGGAAGTAACCTCTTTTAATTAGTCCTTCTCTAATTCCTCTTTCAGCAGTTA
>NW_008825162.1:5421664-5430612 GCF_000699105.1 Pygoscelis adeliae
AGACGCTAATGTCCAAATGACTGAGGAATGCGAGGATTCTTTTTGTCTGCCACACAATCTAGCATTAATTTGAGCGTGCAAGGTAAACAATTTCATTAAATGTAATCCTTGAAGTGATCCATTCACAGAGAAATGTAGTTCCTTTTAGTCTTTTCTTATGACATGGCAATAAAGCTTGAAGATCCTTTAGCAGCAGTGCTAATATGTGTAATACTGTAACGACACACTATGGGTTGCAGGATCAGGCCTAAATTCTCAGGTCCACATTTGCAACGTCATTCGTTCCTGAGAGCACTTGCTAGTGTTTTTTTACCCCAAACCCTTGTCTCCAAGAATATATTTCTGATTTCAACATTTAAAATGCACCGCATTTTCTTTCCCCTATTATCTTATTCTTTTCTGGCATTTGTACCACCATTCTTTGGTTTCCATCTTGTTTTTTCCATGACTGTTTCTTGGATGTTCTCTTATGTTGTTCAGTTAACAAATTGCTGATGGGAACCGGTGAGGAGTACAGTATATTGAAGTAAAGAGAAGAGCAGATGCAATTTGTTTGCTTAGGTTTTGGGGTTTTTTTTTGTTTCAAACAAATACTGATTAAGAAATAGAAAATCGCTTACTTTAAAAAGACAGCATTTGCCAGTAATTTTTTTTTTTTTTACAGTTTATTAATTTTCAGTCCTGTATTGTGGTATGCCAGATACAGGGGTGGGTTAACTGTTGGCAAATGATTACTTTTTAGTGGTGTAGACCTTATTTGATTTCCTTTGTTGCAGGTGATGAATTTCCCTGATGTTGAACCATTGTAGTTAGATTATTTTCTAAATGAATTACACAGATTCTGATGATGGTTTGGGGGCAATATCTTGTCTCTTTTATTCTTTCCATAAGTTAGTGCACTTTTGTGCTTTTCAAGATGTCCCACGCACAGGTGGAGATTTTTTTGCGTAGGCACTATACCAGAAAGTGCAAGAGTCTTTGCTTGCTTCATCTCACTTACCTCGATCACTTTCTTTATCCAGAGGTGGGATGAGGTATTATCAGAATGGAGAGTTCCACCTGAAGTTATTTGGTTCCAATTCTTCATCTGGAGATAAAAAGCGTTCAGTCACAACTGAAACATAGGAACATAGAAACACCGACAAAAAAATTAATTACCATATACTGCATTTCAGGGCGTGACACAATGAGCAGAGGCTTTCCCCAGGCCTAGCACTGGGGATGGGACTGTGAATAATTCACCGTCATTATGAGTGCTGCTCTCCTCCTGGGTTGTATGCGGTAGGGGGACCATGCTCTAGAGCTGGGTTCCGTTGCCTTTGAGCAGTTTTGCAGTTGAGCTTGTTTGCTTTTCAGTTAGCACGATTTTGTTGTTTGACAGGTCAGTCACTCATTTCTCTAAAATGACATTCCAGTAGGCTCACTGATGGCCCTTTTCTACAGTCAGACTACGAGGAACTTGAAAATGAGAACACTGACAACTGGAAGAATAGTTTGTAGGTAACTGTTACCCACGTAACTCTTTTGCTCAGTGTGGCTGTAGAGCCAGTCATGCAGCCACTGGAAATGAGGGTGAGTTACACTTTTACCAATATACAAAAAGTGAATTTTATTTTTGTGGACCTTAATGGGAGGTGATTTGGATGACTGCTAGGTAATCAGGAGGAAGGACCTTTTAGGTTGGAGGAAAAAAAGAACATATATATATATGCACACGCACACATATTTACATACATATAATGCTATGCCTTTAGCTCTAGAAAATGGCACATTGTGATAGAAAGTACTGCTATTTTTTTGACTAATGAAATTAAATACCGAATTGGAAAAGTTGCATGCACTTTAATTGGTCATATTGCCAGGCACTCTCCCAGCAAACCTAATTAACTTCAAGCGACAGAGCAGTATTAACAGATGGGACTTTTTGTTTTGTATTTTTTCACTAATTAGAAAATCTCAGTCTTTTCAACGTTATGGATTGAACAGAAATTTTTATTTTATTGTCAATATGTCAGTGGAAAGTTGAGGAAAAAAATCACTTTGATAAAGAAAGAAAAATAAAGCTGAAATATTAACACATGTTAGAAGCACGTACAGAACAGGACATAGCAAAGATATTTCCTTTTTTTAAAATTCTTCCTCAGATGAGATTAGGAATGTGTGTGGAAAACAAAAGTGCATTAAGATACTCATTTTCTTTGGTTTATTTCCTGCTTTGATTTTTCATATTCCTGAGTCTGGTGTCTACTCTAATTTAGATTCCCGAATTTGATCCCACAGCACCCCTTTAATTAGAAAGACCCTTCTTAATTTCAAGCAGTCTGCTCAAATGAGAGGTAGTCTGTTAAAGCGTATGTAAAAAAGTTGAATCTTTTATCGGAGAGAGATTAAAATGCAGCTGATGGCAGACAGGCTGAATCTGCTAATTCTGTTTTGTGTGGTTTTATTCAGAGATGTCACGTATCCTACTCCCAGTGACCTGATACCTTAATTACTTACTACAGTTATGAATAGTTAGGCAAGCTCACAGTGATCCAGGTCTTTACCATGCGTCTTGCCTGTACCTTGCAGATAATACTCAAATTACTGTTCAGAAACGTAAGTTCAATATGTGGGAACTGAATATGTGGCTAATTTTTCTTTTTTTTTTGGTAACTTTTCTGTATCTGCTGTATCTGTTTTGTCTTCCAGCAACTTTGTTTCTATATTTCTTATCACTGTTACGCAAACATGTAAAAAGAGATGCATTAAATATGAACTGTGTTTTTTAAGATATATTTACAATAAATACATAATTTTAGATTCAGTAATAAATTAAAACCCTACCATACTGGGTAGTGGCTTAATGGGACCAAAAATGTAATTCCAGAAAGATAAACAAGAAGTTTCTCTTAGAAAGAGATACTGATGCCTTTCCATTTAAATAAAGCCCTTTAATAAATAACGTCCCTTTGCTCTCATAGGTGGCGCTGACACTGTTATGCAGTGTCCTACTCAGGCTTTTTATTGTTATTGTGGCAGCAGTAGAGGTCTCAGCTGTGCCAGATCCCTTGCAAACACCTGTAATGAAAGACAGCTGTTGCCCAAATGAGTTGACATGCAGTATCCTTGCCAAATGAAAGCAAGAGGGAGAATCGGAAGCCTGGAGAGGTCAAGTAATATGCTTTAGGTCACACACCGCATGAGCGGCAGCACTAGGGATATAGCCGAGTCTTCTGATTGCTCTCGATCATCATCCGGAGCTCATGCTGACCTACTTTACTGCTGCCTTTTATTTTAAAAATGAAATCCTTGCTATGAATTTTCCTAGAGAAGTTTACTGAGACCTTACTGCCTGTTGGTTTATCAAATAGTAATTTCTCACTCCCCTTCACCTCCTCTTTTGGATAAAATTTGACTTTTCTTGGTAAATGGTAAGTGTATAAGCTTTGCCGAAGGGGAAAATTTGTATAGCAAAGAATCTTGTAAAGCTGCCAAAGTTTTCAGTACTCCTTTTAATGCATGTTGGTGACTAATTTAGTTACTGTAGAATTTAATAGCTAATTAACTTTTTAGTTAACTCCTTGTTGTGTAATAAAGGTAAACAAAATCCAAAAGCAGAAAATGTAATTGAAAGGAATTAACTTGCATGCAAACATTTTCAAGTCTGGGTTTCTGAGAAGTTTTTAATGTGGCTCTCAAAGTTGCAAAGTTTGGATTTAGTACTTTAATTGCTTCAGGGTCAAAACTAAAAGTTAGTAAAGGCTCTTCAGGGTTGCGTGCTCTTGAACCTTTTCTGACTTCCCTGAGAGATGGGGTTACTCACTGTCCAGCTTGGAGGTGCTTAGTTCCTTCTAGAATTGGATGCTAAATCCTAGCTGACATTCAAAGTGTGGAAGAAATAGTAGAAATGTGTTGGGTTGGTCTCCCCCCCACTCCCCCCGCCTGCCTCTTCCGCATGCAAAATGGCAGGATCGGTAAGTCACCGAGACAGATTTACTAGCTAGCACGCTACCCAGCAGACACATCCCTTAAGATTCATGGCTGTTAGCACGTATCCTGCCATCAACAGCAGCTGCTGACTGTAGAATTTACACTTTGCCTGTACTCGCATGAGAACCAAGGCATATATCACTGCTGCTTCTTTATAGTATTACGTTCCATCAAGCGTGGCTCTTATACAGGGAGTATATTAACTGCAAAATCTGTTTCCCTATATTTGTGACTAAAAGGTAAACGACAGGAAATTTCCCAGTTTCTTAGAATCCTTGTTCGAACTTTTCATTTATTAGTTATTGCTGGTAGGAACAAGATGGAATCTTATTTTATCTTTTCATTATTTTATCACTTTATCTTTCTCCTCCTATTCACCCACTTTAGCCCTCGTTTGCTTGCATTTCCTGGCCTGCTCTTGTAAGGTGGCTCACGACCACTGGCGCGTGGTTAGATAGTTTTCTTTAAAGAGAAGCTGGTGTTGTATGCAGCTGTTCTGGAAGATATTGAGAGTGTTTCATCAATAAGAAATATGATCTTGCAAACCTGAATGAGGTAGAGTGACCTCCTTAAGAATTCATGACCTCATAGACTAGATGGTGGATATTTTGTGCTTTTGCCTTTGTTGTTTTAGTTATTTATACATTGGCCTGGGAGGGACCAGCTAAAGAAGCAGGGGCAGAAAGACTGGAGACGGGGCAATGTGTTTAAGCCCAGAGAAAAGTCAGTGTACAGCTCCACCCACAGCATGGTACTAGGTCCTGCTGATGGATTTGAGAGATCCTCGTTCCTGCTTTACTCCTGGGTATCAGGGTATAGTGGGAAAAAAGTCTCTAAACAGAAATTTATTATTGATTGCTATTAAAAATATATATCGCATTTTATTTGTCTTGACAAGTCACAAAGTTCTGAAGACCATTTTGTTGGATGAACTAATATGAATTGTATAATTTAACATCATGCACCTGCTTTAGTTCACTGTGATGTGTCCGAAGGTAATAATAATAAAAACATCTTAATGAAGTAAGTGCTACCAAAAAAAAAAAAAAAAAAGAGTGGAGAACACTGATTTTTAAAGCAAGAATCTACATTGCATTATAGTACATAGCACGTGCTTCATTTGTATTTATAGTAACCTAAGAGATATTAATTGCTCAGCTGTTTATATCAGCTGCAGTGCATAATTTCTTACCACTTATGGCTTTGCCTACATGGAATGCTTTCTGAATTGTTTGCATATAGGGTATCACTTAATGAGACATCAATTTAAGTAAGCCCTTTTGGCTCTTCTGCGGTCTAGACTTGCTCAAGTCTTACTTTTGTTAAACTGCAGTAGTTGCACAGATGCTGGTGCATATCCTAGAGTCTGCGAATTAATGCTGGGATTGCCAAGCAAGGATTAAGTAATTCCTACTTCTGAAATGTAACTTGTAGCTGGTGTGTCCTTAGCAATGCAGGTTTCATTCACAAATCCAGACAAGTAAATTCTGTTTGTCTATAAAAGAAATACAATTCATTTCCATTGTCATGGTTAAAGGAAGTTTGGTTTTTGTATTTGAAGTATGTAAATTCTGATTCAAATTAGGTCAAAACCTCAGGCTACTGAGGTTATTACTAATGCAAGCTTTAGTGTTCCAAAATTAGTGGATCCTTGAGGATGTAGCTTTATGATCATGAGAAATAATTTGTATTCTCCTTAAGTAATTTGAAACATAAAAGCTAATAAAGCTTTATTTTAAAGCATCATATGAAAAAACTCAGTAGTTCATTAACAGAATTTACTGTATGGATGTAGAAATTAAAACTAAGTGAAATTCTAAAAATATTAATAATTAACAACTTAATATATTCTAAGCAGTACGGTAGGCTTAGGGTTGAAAAATTTAACCTTGGAATGATAAGAGTTTCAGACAGATATTTCTGAAGAACAATACACAACAGGTTGTCGTCAGATAACAAAATAAGGATTCTCTGGTGCCCTGAAGTGTTAGGGGTTACAGGATTCCTGGAAGTTCTTTCTTTTCACTGTGTACTTCTTATTTTAATATTTAATGTTGAGAGGCATATAACAATAGGCAACTATTCCCTTTTTTTTTTTTCTTCCTGCTTTTATGTTGAGTTCTATGCTATTTTGTATTAATGATGTTTGGATAGTTCCATATTGTTTAAGCAAGATTTTTGCCTTTGAAACTTCAATGAGTTCTGTTTCGTGTTCCACAGAACGTTCAGATGTTACAGGGTAACGAGAGATTGAAGTTCCTGCTCTAGAGTCCTTACATTACTCATTGTTGTAGATGTATTAACGTCCTCTCTAATGCGAACAGCCTTTCCATTTTCCCGTGTTTCTTCAATAATGCCAGGACATTAGTTCAATGCACCTGTAGGGGAAACAGTGCCACCCGTTCGATTATCACTCTCATCCTTTCGTTACGTAGGCCTGGTCCTGGAAGGTGTGCTGATCCCCTTTACAGTTATCGTGGCTTAATTCTGGTAGTATTTTCTCAATGCCTGTACTTTCCCTGCAGTTTTATCATGTTGCTACACCCTTATTAAAATTTCCAGGGTTTTGGGGTTTTTTCCTTCTTTTCTGTCCTTAATGTGGATGCATAAAGTTTGACTGCAACAGAGCAGTCAAAGCTCTTCTGGAGCACCTTGCTAGCAGTGGAGAGCAAAACATTTTTACAGATTTCTTTAAGTGGATTTTATCTGCGGTTTCTCTGACTCCTGCCTCAAAAAGGCATTGTACACTTTTGTTGAACTCTGTGGCTGGATATTTTTTTTTTAGGAAAGATTTAAGGATATGCAGCAACTATTCCATGTTTTTCCCCCTCTTTCCTTTAATCAGATTGGTGTTTATTTTTAACTTGATACTAAGTGCTTAGTTAGTGTAGCTGCTAGCAGAAGACTTCACATTTCTTAATCTTAAACAAACAGTAAGTTATTATAAATTAAAAGATACTTTCCTTCCAGACAGAGAGAAGTTATAATAGATGTGTAGCGAATGCAAAGTTGTGCCAAATGTGTTGGAATAATAAACAGAGCAAGCAAGCTTCTCCCCATGGCCTGGTTAGCAAAAAGGGCAATAATTCACATACATATATGCTTTTTTTTCCTCCCTTAGATCCTAGTTGCTGTGAGTTTTGGGGTATCGGTCTGTCTATGTTCATAACTCTCTTTAGGCATAGTAAGTTCCCCAAAATACGTGTTATCTCCCATGACAATCTAGCAAAGACTCTAATCTGAATCTAGACCTAAACTCGATAGTTGTCTCCCTGGGTCTGAATAACCAGGTTGCATTCAGCTTTTTTAGATGGGAATAGAGCAAAAAACTTGCATCTGAGACTCTATCAAATGTGTTTACATAGCGTGGAAGGGTATTAATTTCCTTTTTTAAAATTTTAATATAACTCTAACCTGATTGGTTCAGGCCCTGCTTTTTCCACACACTTGATGTATTCAAGTTCAGCTCAATACCTCTGTCCCTTAGCAAAGGAAAAAAGTGTTTCTCTGCTAGCAGGATAAAAATGGAGTTTAAGATTCCATTCTCTTCTGATGCCCTTTCTGTGATTTTTGGGGACGTTACGAATTGTAATGTTAGGTATGTGTTTTGGGGCAACAGAAGAGAAAGCAAGCCTTGATTTAAAATCAGATATGTATTACAATAGGGGAATGGTGTAGTTTTGCATACATATCTCACTATTTGGTGTAGCATGGGAATCTGGAGCTTCTTGCAAGATTTAGATATTTGCATTTTAGTGGCA
This sequence comes from Pygoscelis adeliae, assembly GCF_000699105.1. Lineage (NCBI taxonomy): Eukaryota > Metazoa > Chordata > Aves > Sphenisciformes > Spheniscidae > Pygoscelis > Pygoscelis adeliae. The sequence continues at coordinate 5,429,398 of NW_008825162.1, forward strand.
GTTATATGAATTGTCATAGAACATTTAAATTCCTTAAGTGTCTTGGAAGATCTTACCCAGAATCTACATAACATTATTTAAGCAGCACAGTGATGATTATTAAGGGATTGGAGATAACTAAAATGCAAGGCTGGTATACAGTTATGCTGGTTCTGTTTTAGAGGACTCCTTTGGCTAGCAGGCAATGACTGAATGTTGTGCCCTAAGACTTGCTATGTGAAATGGAAAATAAAAGTCCAGCTTTACTTGTGTACTTTGCAAAACTTGAAAGAAAGAGAAGAGTGTCATAGAGTCCCAAACAGATTACAAGTTTAGTTTCTCAAATTTCATTCTCAGCATTAAATGGCCCTTTTGGCATCCTTGAGCTCAAAACTCGTGCTATAGGGTGAATCTGTTTTGATTTTGGGTTTTTTGGGGGGGTTGGGTTTTTTGGTTGTTTGTTCGTTGGCTGAGTTTGCTTTGTTTTGGGTTTTTTTTTTTAAGGAGATACCTGTATTTAATAGTGGTTTTGATGGTGCTGTTAGTATATAAATGATTCTGTAGAATGTAGGCTAAAACATCACCATTAATACTTGACTTTAAACCATGTAAGGTTGAATAGCGGTGTTTAAAACTGATGTGGGTCAAATAAAAATTTTCACCAAGGATGTAAGCACTGTCTTCCCAAAACCCTCAGCATCTTGGTTAACTCTGTTTTTAAAAAAATATGTAAAGACTTCCCAAGAAAAATATTGACAATAAATAATTCTAGAGCTAGAGAACAGAGCAGATTTGATTCAGATACCAACTGTGATTGTGTGTGGCTTGGAATACTGCAAGGGGTGGGGCAGGGTGTGCACAATCAATTTGATTCCCAGTAACTTAATTCAGAGAAAAACAGGCCTTGGGATCACTGCTAATCATAATTTGGGGTATATCGTCAGCTGACAATCCACAAGTTCTATTTGCCACATTAGTTTCTTATGAGATGGTGAGACTGTTGTGGTTTATCCCCAGCCAGTAACTAAGCCCCACACAGCCGCTTCACTCCTCCCTGCTGGGATGGGGGAGAGAATCAGAAGGGTAAAAGTGAGAAAACTCGTGAGTTGAGACAAAGACAGTTTAATAGGGGAAGCAAAAGCCACGTGCGCAAGCAAAGCAAAACAAGGAATCCATTCACTGCATCCCATGGGCAGGCAGGTGTTCAGCCATCTCCAGGACAGCAGGGCTCCATCA
>NW_008825162.1:5430623-5435571 GCF_000699105.1 Pygoscelis adeliae
GTCATATGGTGTGGGATATCCCTTGGGTCAGTTGGGGTCAGCTGTCCCGGCTGTGTCCCCTCCCAACTTCTTGTGCTCCCCCAGCCTGCTCGCTGGTGGGGTGGGGTGAGAGGCAGAAAAGGCCTTGACCCTGTGTCAGCACTGCTCAGCAGTAACGAAAACATCCCTGTGTTATCAGCGCCGTTTCCAGCACAAACCCAAACCACAGCCCCATACCAGCTACTGGAAAGAAAATTAACTCCATCCCAGCCAAAACCAGCACAGATTCTTACCAATTGATACGGATTTAATAGCTTATTTCACCTTGCAACACCTGCATGCATCTGATCAATAATGTAGTTCAATGAAAGAAGATTCAAACTCTAGATGTTACCATTACATTAGACTTAGGTAGTAAAAATGTTATTTGAAGAGTTTCATGCTTCAGTCCTTGAATTGGACTGACAGATCTCACTGATTTGGGTGATAATGCATCAGATAAGATAACAGGTACTTGTACTCAGGTAAAATACTCTTTCTCAGACATTCACAAGGAAAAAAGTGATGGTCAGCAAGATCTAAAAGGAATGAAAAATTAATTTAAACTTTCAGTTGAATAGAATATTTCCAACAAGTTGTAGTGATTACTTACTATTAAGAAATTAATGTTTCTTTCTTTTATTGGAAAATACGTGCATGTTTGTTTTGGCCCTGTGCAGCACCAGAGTTTGATTATATAATTATAATTATACCTTGCTTCAGATACTGCCATTACAGCATTGAGTGATAGCTGAGAGTAGAGAACCTTCTACATTGTTGTTTCAGTAAGTCTACTTAGAATTAACACATTGCGCGTTCCCTTGTGTGGCTTGCACTATGACTGTCAGGCTCCTTCCTAAAACGGCAGCTTCAGAAAAAGGTCTGAAGCCTATGTTGAATGAAGAAATTTTTCTTTCGGTGCTCGTCTGTTGCTTGAGCAGTTGAGATTTAGATAGCGTCTTAAATTTTAGCCACTTCTGACCTAAGCAGTTGTACTTTAACTGGCAGTTTGAGGAGCTGCATGTCCCCTTAGTACCCTGCTATACCCAATCCTGAGTGATCGACTCTCTGGGTTTATTTTAAGGGACGTTACTTCTAAGTAGCTACTTGAGACGTGCCTGCCAGAAAACTAAGGGACATCTTGTTTTGATTCTGTAGACCAGCAGATCAGATGAGTTGCACGAGACATCATTTTCCATCTGTTTGCCATCCTTAGCGCAGCAGACAGGAATCTTTTCTGATTTCTTCCAGAAGAATTGCATTCTAAGATACAAAAAATAGCTTAGTGGGTTCATGTTTTCAGAATCCAGATTACCCAGTGGATGGCATTGTTCAGGAGACCGAAACCTGGAGTGAGGATATCAGAAATCTAAGTTGCAATGGGTACATGAACTATTGTGTACTTCGCGATTCCTCAAGCCAAAATTTGAGTGCAGAAATTTCAGTGATGCTGTCCTGTGTAGATGCAGACCTACTTTGGGTAGGATGTGAAACTAAATCTTCCCACAATGTTGGAGAATCTTTGGGAGTCAGTAGAACAGACAATTGTATTGGCTTTATGTTCAGAAAAAAGAAATTAGAGACAGACGGAGATGTGATTAATCCAGCTTCTGCGGCGCTAGCCAGAAAAGCAAGTTCTACCCTGTTAATAAGGGCTGGATGCTAGACCTAACAAAATGATTTGGTTTGACAACTTTAACAGATTTAAAGGGGGAAAAACATGGGGACTACAAGGTGCCCAGGGTATGTATTCATTGTATCAGGACATGCTGCATTAAGCTATTCTTTTAGCCTGTGTGAAAGGTAACTATCGTCTCAGTGGACGGTCATGCAGAGTAACTACATGTTTTCACATAGCCTTATGCTTATCCTATGGATTTCATGACCACGTATATAAATGGAAATTCAGTTTAATCTGTCATCACTCTTGGTTTGCCTACCAATGAGCAGAAACTTACTGCCGTCCTGAAGGATAGGTCTGATAAAGCTATAGTGTGATTTGAATGCCATGCAGTAGGATTGCTTGCCATTTGAAATGAAAGAATATAGTTTAGCAGAGCTTAGGATCTAGGCCCTAACTGTATACTGGGTTTCCCTGAGCTAGGACTCAGCTTGTTTGTGTCTCTTTTTCAGTGCAAGAAAGCATTCTATGGTAATATATAGTGTTTGAAATTCAAGTAGGAGTAGCTTTCTAAAGAAAACGACAGCTGAAATAAAAAAATACTAGTTTATGATTTATTTTTCCTGTCTTTTTTGTGTGTAAAAGAATAAATGTTTCACTTTAACAGTGTTAAATAATGACTCTTTTCTTTTCTTTTGTAGGTTGTCTTAGTCTTCGCTCTTAGTATTGGTGCTCTTGTAATATACTTCATAGATTCGTCGAAGTGAGTATTTTAGTACATTTTCCTTTCCCTCCTTTCCTGCAGCAATTATACATCTTTAAATTGCTCCATTCATCTACTTCAAATCAGTGCTTGGTCTCATTGCCTGGGTGCGAAGAACTTTATAATAGTGCATGGTCTACCAAAATAACTCAAGAATGGGAAAAAGATCTTATATAAACTAGATTGAACACAGTCACATTGATTCTGTAGAATGAATAGAGAGAAAAACTACTTTTGTGTGTTGAGATTATACATACTGTTGCAAAATTACAGTTTTTATCTTCATATGGGCATATGTAGAATCTTTCCAATTCAAGACTAGGATAAGAAATACAGGGGAAGAATATTTGCCAAAAAATTACAGTTTGCAGGAGGAAAAAAGTGTCTTAGGAGACTGACAGGAACACTTCTGAAAAACTCTGAATGAATTAGACAGTACGAGCATTATATCTTGCATATCCGTTCAGATTTCCAACTCCTGGGTTTGATAGATTTCTCCCAAGATACGGTGAGCCAGTAAAAATCTGCAAAGCATCTCAGTATCTTTTAGATTTACACCAACGTTATCATATAGTGTTGTAGCTTTGGCCAGGCAATAGACAGTTTCATCCTGACCTTTTGAGGTACGTGATGGTTTGATACAAAACCAGTGTAACTAGGAATATCCTCTTTGGTATCATTCATAGTCCGCCCTTGTTTTCATATCAAGCTGGACACTGTCGGTGGTGTAACAGGTAAATTGGTAGCCTAACACAGAAGAAACCCATAAAAAGGGACTTAATAGAATATTGTTCTGTTGAATCCAGTTATTTTGGGAGGATGATAGTCTGAAGTATCAATAGCATTTTAAAGCTCTAGGACTACGTATTTGCTGCTTTTCTCCAAACTAGTTTTAGGCTTGCCATTGCTGCAACGGTTCAGAGAGTATGCTGGAGACAGTCCCTGTGAGCCAGCCTAGCTGTCTGTAATGGCAGTGGTTATGTTCTAAAACAATCCCTGTGTGACTCAGAAAATCAGACATTTCACTGTTGACATCTGTACATACTGATATTTAGGCAGGTGGTAGCACCAGCAAAAGGCATTCTTGAATATATGGATGTCAGCTCTGTATCGTGTGAGTTTCAAGCCATACCTTTGTATGTGAGATGTGTCAAGCATAACACAAATAACTAAGGCAGAGATTTTCTGTGTGGAGGGGAGCCAAGTCATGGGAAAACTCAAGTTCTATCTTGAGCTCTCTTGAATTGAGGACAATAATTTTTCCTTCTTAACATTGCAGTGAGTGTTCTCATTAATTTTAGCAAATTTTTCTTTAATATGTCACCACTGAAGCACGTAAGTGCTTTTCTGAAGATCTTTTTAAAAACTTTCTAAAGCACAGTGGCAAAGCTTCTGGGTGCCCAACATATCCAGGTCAAAAGTGTCAAATAGAATAAAACCCGTTTCTGCTTATGTTTCAATTTCAGACCAACAAAATACAGCTATTTATCGGGGCAATTGTCTTTTGTGAAAATAAGGGGTTATATAATTATTTTTAGGCACTGCATTCTAGAAGCCTTTGTTCGATTGTTTTCCTCAAGGAGGGCAAAACTGACAACGTGGGAGATTTCTCTGGGGTGCTTAAGCTTTCTGTGGGCCACCTGATCCATGTACTGCCACCGGCTTATTGGCTGCTCTGTCAGTGGGGATAGAGAAGTGTTTTAACCGTAGGTTGCTCGTTTTTTTCAGCCAATGTTTAAGTCCCGGCTGCAGTTTAAATTCAGCAACCTCAAGTTAATACACTCTACTTGCACACTTTTCCTTTGTTTTCTCCGCCTTCTCTCTTACCCTGCTTTCTTCCCACGCATATGTCTTTGTCTTTTTTTTTTTTTTTTTTTTTTGGTAAATACTCATTAGTAGGTTAATTCAGGTTAGATACTCCCCAGATATATCCCTGCAGTGAAAAATTCTGCTTTATTCTGTATTAGCAGCTGACTTGACACCCATTTCAGCAATGTAGAATCAAATGTAGCGATATATCAGGCTATTTAAGATCCCCGAGTGCATGATTAGTAAAAGTAATTCCTTTTAGAATTTGGTCAAACGGGGAATATTGAAGGTAGGGTGAGAGGAGGGCTTGTGATATCCTCAACAAAACAAGTGGAACAACAGAGACTACGGCTTGGCCAGGAGCAGCGGAGACAAACAGGATCTAGTGCTCACGCCAGACAGATAGTGACATATACCATTGTGCGCTTCCCCTTGACAATGCATTCTATAGCTGTTGTATTCCGCCTGTGCCATGGACACTTAGCTCTCATTTGATCTTCCGCACAGAGTGACAAAAATCACGTTTTCAATCCAAAGCTGAAGAGTAGTAGTGCAAGCATTTGTCTGAAACAAAATGCCAGTGATCAATTCATCCAAGACTCTTTAATCTGTCAGTAGATTTGCAGATGCAACGGCAGGTATGTCCACAAAGGAATCCTGCATGACTTCACACATGAGGGGCATCGAGAAAGATGGGAATAACACCGCCGCTTTCTTAGATAGTGAAGGAAGGGGAA
>NW_008825162.1:5435597-5458693 GCF_000699105.1 Pygoscelis adeliae
AGCATGTGTGTCACGATTAATTCTAGTGGAAGACACCGAGGAAATCGATAAGGCTCATACTGAAGATACTACCCATTGCTCCCTCTGCTATATGCATGGTACAGGGAAGGTGACTGGAGGCAAAATGAGTGTCGTCACAGCTGTGAGAGGAGGGTGAACTAAGAGCATTTCTGTGCTACCCAGTTCATCGCTCTAACAGATGCTCTCCCAGACTGGTAAATGGTATGTCCAAGCGTAATGCTGTTTGGAGAGATCTGAGGTCAGAAAACAGTGCAGCTTAATGAACATGGTATCCTCTATACCAGTTAGTCCTACATCTCAGCAGAGCCAATTAAGCAGCTTTGTGTTGCGGTACAGTATGCCTTGTACTAATTCTGGTTCTGTCACAAACTTAGGGATCTCTGCACCATACTCCGTTACAAAATACGGGCACAGTTGTGATTCAATACATCTGCTTTAATCTGAACTGACTTTTCTTAGTAAGAAGCAGTACTTAACTCACCTTTTAAGAAAGGTTCTAAACAAAATAACAAAAAAAATCATTCTTGATGGAAAGAATGAAGGTTATTAATTTTGGAAACTATAGGGATTATTCCAATACCCTTCATTAAGATTATTCTTATTCAATGCCTCTACTTTTTACAAGCCACCAGCTTGAATCGTTGTCTCCTAGTACCACAAAATGTATATAGAACATTTTTCTTTAAAGTGAATATGTACACTTTCAGTGATGCGTGGTAGCAACTAATGGAATATTTCAGTCCTTAAACTGAGAATTTATTTACCAGAGAAATGACTGTCTTGGCATCCCTGTCAATTAAATGCAGTCACATCCTGGTAGGAAATGTTTCACTTAGTAATAAGGACTAGACTCTTTCCTTCCTGTATTTTAGAATCTTATTCATAAAATACTGTTTTCTTGGACAATGGTATTTTTCAGTACTGGAAATAGCAGTTAAACATGAAACATTTGCCAAAGAGGTATTATAAATATCACCCACATAATTATTTTAATCTTTAGGTAACAAATAACCAAATAATTACATTTTTATTTTTAGAGATTCGTTCACTTTAATGTCTGTCTTCCATTTTTAGTTTGACTAAAAGCAGAACAGTCAAAGAAGTTATAAGCAGTTACTTAGAGTTTCGATTAAGAAAGTGATCTACTTTAGTACAGAATAGCATCATATATCCTCATGGTGGTTCTTTTCTAATTCATGTTTCCTTTAAAATTTTTCGTCATTTAATTCTGCAAGGTAAGGAAATAATGGAATTATCCCTTATTCTTAAGAGGAAAATTGGGCTTGATGTGCCCTCTTTAGATGGTTCTCTAGAGTCTGCTGAATGTGCCGCAGTAGCATAGAGAGCTTGATGTCTGCCAATACTTTTTCATTCTCCATGCTTTTTTATAAGTAGTTTTCACAATCTTCCTCCTTCCTGTGTCCTCTTCTGTGCGCTTCAAGCACAGAAATTTCACTTTTTGACCAGAGAGCTTGCTTTCTAACGGTCAGTTATTACTGTCCTGTCTCTTGAAGTTTAGCTCATTTACTGGAGTCCCTTCACTAAAAACTGACGTCAGTGTAGAAATAATAGAGCCCATGAATGGCCGTGTGAAAACATAAAAACTCTCACCACTTGCTTTATATGTTCAACTCGCACGTGTTTTCCAGATGAGTTTTTTTGGAGTTGTTTGTATTTTCAGAAGCACCAGTGTACTTATTCCTAAATAGCTAATTTTTTCCAATACTGTGTCACATATTGTACTTGATCAGAACTGTACATAAAAGCGCCATCTGGCAATGAGTGTAAAACAGCTGGATCTAAGAATAACAGTGGCACTGTGAATAGGAAGACTTATACGAATATACACACAGTATACACAAATATACAAATATATAGCTTCATGCTGAGCCCTGAGCTTGTTCTCAACTGTTGCGTTCTTAATCAGACAACTTCATTTCTTTTTATACATGGAAAATAAACTTATAGACAACTCTACTTTTTAATGTTCTATGTATCTGTATGTCTGAGAAGATTTCAGAAGTGCTTGCTCCTTTTGCATACTGATTGTATAAAATCCCATTTGTCTAGATCTGATGTCCAAGGAACCGGAATACTGCCCAAATGTAAAACTACCAAGTTTGTCTTAAGTATACCATAAGGAAAATGCCCTTATTCTGATTCTTAGCTTGATTTCTAAAGTAGTTTTTTAAAAAGAGCTTTGAGCTTTCCAAGTTTCTAAAGCTGTCAGAAAATACCCTACATATCCTCCTCATCTCCGTACCTCTTTCATCAATGCTGTGACAGGAGAGAGAGCACAAAGATGTACCTTTAGCCACCACAAACGAAGGTTTGATTGATGCTGATCATGCTTTACTCTGTGGGAGTGTGAGAGCTTGGCCCATTTGGGATTGCGTTAATTGTGAGTTAATCCCTGAGGAGTATGGGGTAATGCAATTTAAAACACAGTTTTAATTGATCAGATTAGTTATCTTTGCAGCTCTGTTCTAGGATATAGTTTGTTGAGGTAGTGTTCTTTGACGATGAACCACAAAGTTAATTTTAAACATTAATCAAATAATTTTATAAGAAAAAAGAAAACATCTTTAATTGTTAAGCTACTTTGTCATGTCTGCAGCTTAACTGCTGACATTCTGACTAGTGCATCATTATTCATTCTTTTGTCCGGCTTTTATTAAATATATATGTAAAAGTATCCACGTACATATTTGACTGCATAAAAATGCACTCTCACTTAATGACAAATTAATTGTATTCTTGTGTTCTGTTCTATATGAGGATGACTTCGAAAGGATTGTCATTCCCTCCTGGAATACAGTTTTCTTGAGCTTCATCTGTCTCCCGCAAAATGAAAAACCTGGTTTCTTGTTTTGGAGGATTCACGCTGTTTTTTGCCATTGTATGGGAATAGATTAGGAAGGATGCATTGGAAATAAATATTCTGTCTGAGGAATTTCCTGTGTGACAGCACAAGGAGAAAAGTGCCATTAGCAAGTTCTCTTGGAATGTTTTACTAGCAAAATGTTTTTTTTTTCCTTAAGTGGCACTTTATTTCAAGTCCTTATGAACTCTGTTATTCTGTGGGAATATGTGAGAATAAGTTGTGATTGTGTACCATGTTTGGCTTTGCTGCTTGTTTGCTACTGCTGCCATTTTGTCTTGTGAAAGACATTTGATTTAGTGCAGCAAAATATTCTATAGAAATACTACAAGCCTGATGAGGATTATTTATTTAAATCTGTTACAGATACAGACTGTCACTGCCCAAGAGAATTCACATCTTTCTCATTTGTTTAGGCTCTGTTACCCATTTTACAGATATGTCTGAGGTATGAAGCTTAACTGAGTAGTTCAGTAAGTCTATGTAAACACCAAAAATCAAGTATTTTTGGATACCAATCTCATATTTTCATTACAAATCGTTCAGCTTTTCCACCTGGAAAAGCTAACAGACTTAGCTGACTAACCTGCAGAACATTTTGATGAGTCTTTCTCAGTTTCATGGCCCTTAGGGGAAAAAGCAATTGAAATTTCAATTGTAAATCAGACAATTCAATGCTGCTGTATCTGAATTTCGAGTGAATCCCAGTGGCCTGATGTATAAAAAATTAAGATGTGTCTAAGGTAATCAGAAATACAGTTCTTAGAGAAAGTTCAGTGTTTTGATCTTTGATTTTGTTATTTCACAATATATTCTAATACATTTTATTATAAGCTTCAGTTTACAGTTTGATTAATTTTTTTTAAGTGTTGTGATTGTATTTTTCTTTTACATTTATATATCTTGCAGTTTTAAATGAATGCTGTTTTCTGCTCCAGTAAACAGTTTTAGAGCTATGCTGTATCATTTTGCTGAGGACATCCCTTGCAGTTCAGGATGCTATGCTCTTAAGTATTGCATTTCATAGAATCACAGAATCATAGAATAGTTTGGGTTGGAAGGGACCTCTAAAGGTCATCTAGTCCAACCCCCCTGCCGTGGGACATCTTCAACTAGATCAGGTTGCTCAGAGCCCCGTCCAACCTGACCTGGAATGTTTCCAGGGATGGGGCATCCACCACCTCTCTGGGCAACCTGGGCCAGTGCCTCACCACCCTCAGCGTAAAACATTTCTTCCTTCTATCTAGGCTAAATCTACCCCCCCTTTAGTTTAAAGCCATTAAGCAGTATTTTGACTGCATACAGATTCTACATAGCATTTCAGTCTTCATATTTGAGGAACTAAGTAGGGCTTAAATAACACTAAGCTTTATGTCAACCCTTCCTACTTATAGTGAAATTTAGTTATGCAAAAAATTTTTAATTATGTTTATAAAACTCTTCTTTGTCTTACTGCACTCATTAACCCACACTCAGTGGCCACTGGAGCATTCCTTCATACTTTAAGTACACATTAGAGTTAATATATATACATTTTTTCATGATGCATGAATACAGATGAAGAAGCTGACTTTAAATTCTGGGATCTGGTTCAAGGAAATGTTGTTAGATGATATTTACCATTGCTCAAATTGCTAAAATTACAATGGTCTGTATCTTGGCAAGTGGATTAAAACAGTATTATTCCCTCCATAATGAGAATTCTTGGGAAATAATGCAGGCAGTCTCATACAGACTGTCCAAATCCCCGATGGTACCCTGCAGCCAGTCTCCTTGTCAATTTTGATTTTTTTGTTCATTTTAATTTTGTTAATACTGCAGCGATTTCTGGCCATTTCTGTGAGCTGACAAATTTTGCCCCCTGCTGAAGTAAATCCAGTTTGATTGTTCTCCCCACCTCTCCTTTACAAAAAGAGGGAAAAATGCAGAGTTAATTCCTAAAAACATCTCTTAGTTTTATTAACTGCTCAACAGTCAAACGGAGTGATAGGTGTCATCTTCTGATGTAAAGAAAATTTAGGTTAAATATGTAAATTAATTTCTCTTGAGCCATTACTTTCAAGTCACTCGGTTTTTACTACTGTAACAGAAATATAACTTTAGCTGTTCCTACTGCTGGTTCTCGGCAAATGGCAAAATGCATGGTTTATAAAGACGCTGTCAGCACCCTTTAAACTCATACAGCATTAAATAAGATTTTCAGTCATAAGTAAGGGCTATTTTTATCTTTACTGTGTTTGTAATAGATAACTGAGTGTACACCATTGTTGGTTTAATTGGAAAAGTGATTTGCAGAAGAAAGCCTTATTTGTGGCAATGAACTTTAATTTTCTTCATTGCTCTGCAGTTTCATGGGAGAATGTCCGTAGCTAAGATTCATTGCTTTGATAATAGCATGCTGCAGTGGAAGCCAGGTGGGTATGCAATGCATGGCCTCGGCAGGCAATTGAATACCAGAAAGATGGAAGGCCTTTGTTAGGTACAGATGGTGTTAATTATGAGTGAAATCCAGCGACAACAGTGATGTGATTATTATAAGGCAAAAAGCAAAAGAAACAAGCCACAAAGTGGCCGGGGGAGGCGGGGGGGAACCAGATAATTATGTGTTAGCATGCACTTAGCTGTCTGGACAAAGGGATTATGTATGATTGTATGTTTTCTAGGTTTGTTGGTAGAAATCTGTCCCTTGAGATACAGCAACCAATCATTATAGGTGTTATCTTTCTTGAATTATTAAAAAAGTTGGATACAGTGAGGCAGACTTATAGAAATTAGAGGCATGTTTTATGGGCTATCCATCTCTTAGCTCAGTGTTTGCATTCGTTCTCTGATATGCTCAGAGAGCTTGAGTTTGGTAAATTATATGCAGATAAAATTTGTAAAACAGTACCTGAATAACTCTTCCAATCTACTTAGGAGTTGAGGAAGATTGTAAAACTTCTTCATAAAACTTTCTAGTATTCTTCAGCTAGATTATAATCATAAATAGAGAGAATTCCTCTGTATGCGTTTATCACATTGATGAATCAACATTGGATTGCAATGATTTTCACTAGTTGTACATAATCACTGGGTAGACAATATGGGAATAGCCTGTTTTCTCCAGACAAAACAATGCAATGAAGTTTCTATTAATCAATGCCAGTAGATTGTGTTTGCTCAATGGTCAAAATTAACTGTTACAAATGAATTAAATGAGAAATACTGTGAATGAGTTTCAGATAAAATGGCAAAAAAAAAAGTTTCCTTCTATAATAATTGGCAAGTCAAGCTCTGGGGAAATTTTTGGGTACTGTTTTTACTCCTTGGTATTATACAGAAATTCTTATTAATCATGATACACAACCTTAATTACGTGATAAATTGCAATGGGATAAATTTTCTGAAGTGTTAGGCCTTGTAAAACATTTCTGTAAGGTAGAAATTTCTGTAAAACATCTAAAAAATGAGAAATTAATAAATTAATTTGTGGCATAAATCACATCTGGTTTGTATATGCAGTTCTGGAAACAAGCCATTATCATCTTGTATTTGGTTTGTTTTCACTATTTTACTAACCAGCTTATACTTCAACATATAACTTTATTTCAGCTGTCTTGATGCAGAATCTCTGAGTTGTTGAGATTGGAAGGGACCTCAAGAGATTGTTTAGTCCAACCCTCCTGCTTCAAGCAGGGTTACCTAGAGCAGGTTGCTCAGGACTGTGTCCAGCAGGGTTTTGAATATCTCCAAGGATGGAGATTGCCCAGTCTCTCTGGGCATCTGTTCTGGTGTTTGATCACCCTCACAGTCAAATGTGGCTTTTTTCCTTATGTTTAAGTGGAATTCCATGTATTTTGGCTAATGTCATTTCCTCTTGTCCTGTCATTGGGTATCACTGAGAAGAGTCTGGCTCTGTTTCCTTTACTCCTAAAGGAGGCTCCATCAGGTATTTATACATGTTGAGAAGATCCTGCTGAGCCTTCTCTTTTCCAGAGAAAACAGTCCCAGCTCTCTCAGCCCTCCTCATATGACAGTGCTCCAAGTCCCTTAATCATCTTTGTGGCCCTTCCCTGGTCTCACTCCTGTATGTCTACGTCTTCATGCTGGAGACACATTTCCTAATGCAGCCCAGGATGCTGCTGACCTTCTTTACCATGAGGGCACGTTGCTGGCTTATATTCAGCTTGTACACCAGGACCCGCAGGTCCTTTTCTGCAAAGATGCTTTCCAGCTGCAGCCAGTTGCATGCTAAGGAATCACTGAAGTTCAAGCTTGTATCATTTTGTTGTTCCAAAAATAAGTCAGTAATTTTAAATACTGAATCTTTATACATGCAGTGACATTTAGTGACTTTATTTGTATTAAAATGTTGCCAGATAGGCCTCTATGTAAATATCTGTCACTTGAATTAATAGTGTTTATACTGAACATAGCAGGCTTAAGAGTTTGATCTTCAAGAAACTAAGTCCTCATTTTTCATGAGCCCATTCTTATATGGTTTAAATTTTCAGTGTCTCTTAGAATATTAGCTGGACAAATGAGAGTATCTTATTTCAAGAATCAGATCTTTTTTTTTAAGGGCTAGATGGAATTTGCAAATGTTTTTTAGAAGCTCTCTGCCATTAGTTTTTCCTTCTCCAATTTGTACTGAATAGTAGTATTTGTAGCCAGAAATTTGGTTTTGATACAGACAAAAATCTGTATCGTTGGCATGTTTGCAGGAGAGCATGACCTGTTGCTCTCTCTAGTTTATCTCGTTTAAGGATGAATGGAGGAAATTCAGCTCTAAATTGAGTGTTGTCTAATTTGAGTAGCCTGTTAGCTATATTTACAGAACAAGGCTTTTTCAAAGGATCAGGATTTTACACTAAAACCTGGCCTCGTATTTTTTGTGGAGAGGAAAGGAAAAATTTCACAGCAGTGAAATTTCTAGACTAATACCAGTAGAATATCTTAAGCCTTGGTAAGGCCTCAAAGCATCCTTCTTTTTCTACACCATCATATCAGAAATATGTAGACAAACTAATGAGAGAGTCTGGAGAAAAACAGGAATGATGAAAAGTTGAGGAAACTTCCTCTGACAGATAAGTTAAAGGAATGAGGAGCGGTTGTTGGAAAAGGATTTGTTCAGCCTGGGGAAGGAAAAAACCCTCCACCTTGTGATGTAGGGAGGGCAGACATGGCAGCATTCCAATGTGTAAATGGAAGGGTAAGCAAAGGTCATCTCCATGGTGTCTGGAAAAACTGTAAAATCTGTATAATTTACAGCTTTGCAGAATTAGTGTGGATCTTAAGGAAAGTTTGATAGCTGTGGCAGTGGTGAAATATTGGAAAAGACACAACGTAGAATGGTTGTGGAATTTCCTGCAAAAGGAGCTTTGAAGAAAATAAAATACCTGGTGTCTCAGTTGTAGATATACTCGGTGATTCTCTGCTTGGCAGGATGTCGGACTATCTGATTATTACGTCTTCTGTAATGTAAAGGTGACTCTGGGGCCTGGGACGCTGAACAGAAGTGAAGAGCACTGTTGCTCTGAGGATCTAAGCCTGCAGAGTGGCGAGGGCATCTCCTAAAAAATGCTCTTGAATAAAAAGTTAACATTTAACACCCTCACCTTTCATAACACAGTTTATTATTTATGATGATAAACTCAGAGACTCCCAAAAGACTCAAATGGATCCAAGCGCAAGGAAGATGTGTGATCCTTTCTGGCCCAGGGCAGACTCTCTTTTCATAACATGGTGCTCTGCAGTTCAAGGTCACAATTACTCAGGTAAGAGTTTGGTCTTTTAGTGTAGCTGATCAGTGAGAATTTTTTTTTAAATCCAGAGGCGGTGTGTAGGTACACAGGAATGCTTCTGAGGATTTGATGTTAGAAGTTAGCATTTTTTAGCTTGTCTGAAAATGAATAACAAATCCAACAAGTATGTAGTACCAGCAGGTAGAAAATTCTTTTTTCCCTTACTGTGTTGCAAGTTGGTTCTGTCATCTTGTGACAAATGGCATTCATGGCAAGAAAGTTCATATTGGTGGTTCTGGGGCTGTTTGTAAGAAGTAGATTTAAAAGCATAGGTTTGCACATTCACATTATATTCTGCTTTTGAGTCAAATTCTTTTGTCTCTGCTGTATTTAAGAATTTTTTTTCTTTTTTTTTGTTGTTTTGTTTTTGTTTTTTTGGTTTGGTTTGGTTTTGGATGCTGTTACGCTTTGTGTGGGATACCTGAGCCCACAGGTAAAGGCGTGGGGGATAGACAGTGGTTGACAAAGACTATAGCAGATTGTTGCTTCACCTGGCATTTTTTCTCCAAGCAAGTGCCCATTGATAAAGGGCATTCGAATAGCACTGGCTGGTCTTCAACACTCCTATGTGCCAAACTGCATCTTTCTCTCGCAATGAGTCGCTTCTGCTTTTGTGTACCGAGAAACCAAAAGGCATCAGGTTAAACATCAGAGTGAAAAAGGACTGCAAATTGACAGCTGCTTCTCTCTGATTCCTGGCAGTCTTCGTTGCTTTCTAGCTCTGTTTTGGGAAGATTGTCCCCATCTGCTCTAAATTCCATTAGTTTTTATAGGGCAGGATCTCAAAGTTTGATCTGTGCAAGAGTAAGAAAAGTCTTTCATTCACCTGAAGGTTCAGAGCAGATGTCAGGCGTAATCAGGCATGTCTAGAAAACCATACTTCTAAAATATGTTTTAAGTTCTGTAGTTTATCCTCCGCTGCCCTGCTTGCGTAAATCTTGCGTTAGTTTTGATACCATACTCAATTCACATCTCTGCATGACCTCATAGGTCTGTGAGGGCAGTGAAACCAGAGCGGTAGAAGTTTCTCTGTTATCTCAGAACCCCAGAACCAATGTCTTTTTAAAATTTCTATCCATGTCTATTCATGTCTTTTCTGATCCACGACAGGGACTGATGCTGCTGCTAGTACTTTCCTTGTCTTCCATAGATAGTAATACGAAATGTTCCTCCCTTGGACACTTGAAATTAGTCTGAAGAATGTGCTTCAGGGAATAATCGTATGGTGCTTCCATGGAATGAAAAAATGATTGCAATAGATCTTCTCAGTTTCTCATTCTGTGGTTTACTAGTCTTGCAAATTTATGTTTATTTTGGAAATTATATTTAATATTTGTGTTACAGCCCTACATGTTATGCTGCATCTGAAGAACAAACTGTTACTTGGTGGCTTAAGTTACAATTACAACTATACAGCAGCAATAAAATCATTTTATTGACACCATTACACTTACATACACATTCTTTTGATAATGACTTGGATCTGAACTTAAGAAATATGGATAAAAAAATTCTAGACTAGCATTTAATTGCAGCTTAGATTCCAGTAGCTTTCACGGGGAACAAGTTCTCAGGAAATCTGTCCTGTGTTTGTTGTCACCACCTACTGTATGCAATAATTTGGAGGTCAGTTTGTGTAATGAAACTGTATAGATCACTTTTATGGCATGCTTAGTTTCACTTCTCTGTTTTCACAAACTCATACTGTGCTGCTTGATGTGTTTCCAGTATTGCTGTGAGAACATATTCCTAAAATACATTTTAAATTCTTTAAAAATCACACCAGTATGTAAATACAGGTTAGAACCTTCCTTTAGTTTTCATCCTTTCCCCCTTTTCAAATGAATCTCTGCATTTTTTGTTTCATCCTAACGCATCTGACAGTGCATCTGCAAATATTTCTTCCCGTGCTTTCTTTCCCTCTAGACAGATTAGTTGTGCACACTGAATTAACAGCATTCTTCCTTACCACTGGACAAATTTACAAATCTGTCTAACATAAAAGAGAAGAAGATAACTCAGACTAGGTTTTAAAGATACCAGATACCATATAGCTGTTACCAAAACATGGCTTGCATAGAAGATTGCCTTTCAGAGTGGACTTGAACGTACAATCAGTGTCTTACCCTGTGCTTTTCAAGCTACAGATACAAATAAAGATATGACCTCTTTTCCTTTTTTCCCCTCCCTTTTCTCCTGACAGCTTGACAAATTGTAGCTTTTGGGACATCCCAGTAGTTGATGAGTCATTTCTGCTTAAAAATAGAATTCCTTGCAGCAAGGACACCCATTCCACTTTTGACGCCTATGTCGTTTCTGACAGAGTCACGGGGCCAACTATGCCATGTTAATTAAGCAACTAGGGAAACAAAAAGCTCTCTCTTCAGTAAATACCAGAGCTGGAATCCAACAACGCTGAAAAAAAGAAAAAGGAAATCCCGTATACGTGAACATGAATACCTGTATGCTTCCCCCCCTTCCCCGTACATTGCTCACATTTTGAGCCTTTCTTAGATCGCTGGTGCAATTTAATGAACATCACATCCCACCTTTCTCTTCCTGCCCCCCCGCCTCCTTTTTTAAAACCTTCTGAGACCTGACAGCACACCAGCTTCACAGAGGGAATTGTAAGATCTGATTAGAGTGTGCAGAAGAAAAGCCGTAACGCAGCATTACAATATTGTTATCCTTTTATGTGGGAGGCACTTGAAATACGCACAGGAAGAGTGCTGCAAGAGAACAGTGATCAAACGATCGGCTGTATTCATATATATATATATGCATATATGCACAGCATAAGGTGCATGTGACAGGGTACCCTGTACAAGCCTCAGGAAGATAGAGAGCATAAAAGACAAATGTGATTAATATAAAAATGTCAATTAGTTGCATTGTAGTAGATCTTGCTCACTTTAACACTCATAAAGTTTTTATTACTCATACCAGACCTAGTGCAATCAGAGGGAGCAAAATTGTTAGCTTGTGTCATATTTATTCACCTGGTACTAATGGGAGGTATTTGGCCTCAAAAATGAGGGCCAGCCACTTGTGTGGATCAATTTGATGGCACATGAAACAGCATCAATGCAGCGTTTTTTCTAGAGATTTGCAGATTTGTTTTTCTCCCAGCATCTGCACTTTGATAAGCATTAGAAACAGTGGATTCTATGCAAGCTGGCTTCTTTGCAACATCTGTAAAATAATTAATTCTTATAATTCAGAAAATTGCAGAAGTTCGCTAGAGACACTGTGATACCTGTAGGATTCATCAGACAATGCGAGTCTGAGTCTGATGCTAATAGCCCTAAAAGATACTGCATCGGCCACATGTGTTGTTCTCGTTACCCTTTTGAATTTAATGTTTTCTCAAAACAAAGGAATTCACGTGTAATTATTTAAATTTCTATTAATTATACTCCTCTACTGAAAAAGATTAAAATTTTTCAACAGAGATGGCTCAGTTTCTATCTATTCCTATGAGAAAATGGAATTATAAGAATAAAATACTGAGTATATGAAGTATGTTTTGATATTATTTATATTTATACTATG
The DNA here is from genome assembly GCF_000699105.1 of Pygoscelis adeliae. NCBI lineage: Eukaryota > Metazoa > Chordata > Aves > Sphenisciformes > Spheniscidae > Pygoscelis > Pygoscelis adeliae. Next base: position 5,447,835 of record NW_008825162.1, read on the forward strand.
AAACAGTATTCATTCTGGGTAAAAGTCCACTTAATGTAACTGAACTCAGATAACTAGTTCTGCTATTCACAAATAGTCATATTAGTCAAAACACTCTTAGATTGACTTAGATTTCAAAAACTAGAAGGCAGTACTGAAGTCAACAGTTGGTAGACTATTATTGACAGAAAATCCATTCTTCACTGCACATAATCTTTCTGAATAATATTAATGCTTTAAAAAATTCTTGTAAAGCTCTTTGATAACTTAATTTTAACCTTAATTTTTCTCACCTTACATTTGAAATTTGTGTTCAGTGACATGCATTATGTTATCATCACAAAACTCAAGTGAGAAATAATTAGGATCCATGAACTTGTATCAGAGTAAAAAAGAAAATAAATAAAAAATTGCCTATTCTGAGTATCAGTCAGATTATCAGTCGCTCTGTATAAAGCCCTGTAACACTTTGACAGTATTACACTTTTACTGTAGATCTGAAGTGTTGCAAACCTTTTGTGTAAAATTAAGAAAGAGAGTAGAATAAAAGCAAAAAAAAAAAAAAAAAAGAGTATAAGTAACTTCAGGGTTATCTTGGCTTGTCTTAATTAAAATTAATTTGCAACAGGGTACTGGGGAAATTCTTTGAGCTGTGAACTCTAACTGGAGGAAACATCAGTTGAAATGGATTTTATTGTTTACTGATTTTGAAAATTTTATAAAGAAGAAATAAAGCTAAGAATTAAATTCCTCCTGACCACTATTGGTGATTGGTTATCTATTATAAAATTATGGCGTATTTAACATTTTTCATTTCATGCTTGAATGCATATGAAGATATTGTGATACCTTACGTTAAGGATTTCTTAACTGATTTTTTTTTTTTTTAATTACTGTGGTTGTAGACTGGGAAAAAGGCTAAATGAGATTGTGAAATACCACTGGTTTTGGAATTTAAGCCAAAGGGCCTCTTGTGATCATTTTGTCACATTTCGTAATCTAGCAGTTCCTACGGTATTTTGCTTTAAACACGTATCGTCTGATCAGAAAGATATTCAGACTTCATTTTAAAGATGTGATGTGATACAAAGTCTTCCATTCACCTAGAGAACTGATTGCAGTGGTTAACTGACCTTGCTGTTAAAAATACATGTTAACTTTTAACCCAAACATTTGGCTTCATCTTCCACTTAGCTCCTTTTTTCCTGTTAGTGATCTTACCACTGTAATATTATGTAGAGATGTCTCTAGGCACGTGCAAATCACACTTTAATCCCCTCTATTTTTTTTAACTGAACTTACTAAGCTCATTTTCAGTTTCTTAAAATAGTACAAGTTTTTAGACAGAATCATTGTAGCAGCTTTTTTTTTTCTCAACTCTTTGGCATTTCCATTTTATTTCTAACATTTCGGTTCAAGCATTTTACAGTCCAAATTGGATACTACTGGCCATTGCTATTTCAGTGATTTTGAGTACTTCATTTCAATGAAAACTCTGCATATTCTTATGCTCCTCTGGTTATTTATGAAAGGCATGATAGCTATTTAGGAAAGGCAAAGTTAATGTAGTGCTCTCTGTTTTTACTGCTGCCCATTTAGCCAAAACAAAACCAATATTATGCTATTGTGAAGAAAACTTTTCCTTTAATTCGCATTGTAGAAGCTGTTTATTTGAACTGAAGCCCAGGATTCAATTTCTTTCAAACTGATGAAACCTGTCTTCAGTGCTAGCTATATGCATGCTTACGGATTCTATCTGTAGGTTAGCACATATTACATAATTCTTTTTGTGTGTACATATGGAAATCCCATTTCTGAAAATGTGCTCTTAAAACTTGAATTGATTCGAATAGTCTGTGCGCAGTACTTTGCCGTGGCTGCTTCTATATTCTCTTTGTTCTCCCAGTTTGTGTCACAACTCCTGTGATGTACAGAATATGAAGAAAAGGTACAAAGACTTTAACGAAGAGAATAAAAAAAATAGTGGTTTTTATTTTTCCTGGACTGCAGTAGCATTAGTTTCTGACTGCTTATAAAAGCCTGTAAAAGAGAAAGCAGCAGAATAGTAGTACACACTCTGTAAACCATTAGAAAGAGGCATTATTCGTCTTGGATGTGGATTTTCTTTTTTAGAATAAATTCATAGCCATATAATCATAAAATATGATCAGTGAATTCAGGATATTTTATACTGCTTGACTGCATGATCTGTAAATAAATTATCTTTCTATTAAACTTCAGAAAGATAAATATAACTTCATACAAGTCATCACTGAATATAATATGGGATGTAGACCAGTGAATATAAACAGTATTATTTGGAATACGTGTGGTGTGTGGGTTGGGGTTTTTTTTCCTTTCTTTCTTTTTTTTTTTTCTTTTGTTCTCCAAACACTGTTGCTAAGTCACAGGGTTGCGAACACTGACAGGATATATTTTCCAGGACATAAATGGAAATGAGTCTATATTCCACTTAAACTACTGAATTCCTTAAGCAAGAGGGAGGCACTTGTTTCTGTTTTCTGTCAACCTAATATTTTAAACAAAGATGTGTAGGATTAGCTGGCTTTGGAAAAAAGTTGAAGGGTTTTTTTAATGCAGTGATGCTGTTATTAGGTAGGTATGGTAGCAATGAAACACACCAATAAAATGCAGACAGAATAAATATTTCTCAAAACAGATTAGAAAGTGTGATTATTCAGATAATTTAATGTTATATGCATTTCTGTAATGGACTTCAACCCCAAAGTTTGTGTTTTTTGAGAGAAAAAGTGTACATTCTCTGTCTGACCATCCAGAAACTAAGATTTGCAAATCAGTCTGGATTCTGTCTTTCTTGCAGTCGTCATTGATGTTAAAGCTTTTGTAGATGAATTCTAAATGATATTTTGGTGAGGTATGCTGCCAGAACTGTAGAATAAGCAAACTTATTCTCCTACATATATGTTGGTGACCCTCTCCATGAAATACACGCCATATAGTGAGACCGGGTAGTGGAAGACATACTGAGGTAGAAAAGGTTCTGTCTTTGCATAACAGCTTTTCTGTTAGTAATATATTAGCGTATTTTTTCCTTATCACATTCCAAGTGAATTGTCCGCAAAACAGTTTCTTTTTTTTTATTTAACTTATAGAAGTCAGTGGAAATTAACAAGGGATGAAATTGATTTTCTGTAGTCGATTATTTCTTTTCAGTTTCCAATTATTTGGGAATGAACTTTCCCAGCTTTTTAAAATAAGAAGTTTTTGAAGCTTTTTTTTTTTTTCTTTCCCCCCCCTCTGGCTCGTCAGCAGCTCTATATTCTGTGTCAATGGATTTGGTAGCATCTGTGTAAGGATAGCCAGGGCTGTATCAAATGCAAATCCCCTGTCTTCAAAGAATCTTTACATCATCCACTTCAGAGACAAGACCGTATGGCAGGTTCATCAGCACAAAGGAGAACAAGGGTACTGGATAAGTATCGTAGGGATTAGGGGGATTTTAAAAGTAGCGGGGAACTTAGGAGAAAGTCTGTTTAACTCTTCTCTCATACTATGCAAGTCTGGAGCAACTTTACTGAAACCAAAAATGCTGCATAGTGTACATCTGGAATAAATGGCAAATGAATGAGATTCTCTTGCCTGACCTTTTAAGCGATGCTTGTCAGAATAAGAAACCACTTGTCTACAAATAAAAAAAAAAAAAAGAAAATTGCAAATATGAAAGCAAAAGCTGTGTCTACGTTAGCAAGTAGTTGTCCAAAAGCAGTACTTGTTCTTTGATGAAAACAGTTGGTGCTGAGGAGTCTGTGTCCACATTGTACCTTGAAGGGAGTTTACTTCAGACTAGACCTAGTTGACTCCCAGGGAGTGAAGGTTCCTTCACAATTGAGGGCTATTAGGTGTGTCCCTGGAGCACATCCTCCTACCTAGTTTCATCGTAAAGGAATCTGCTCTGCGTGCTCTGACGCTATTCTGCAATAGAAACTAAAATTCAGTAGGCAGGCATGGTCAGGAGATTAACTTCAAAAACATGGTTTTGATCCAAACGAAAATGCTAGCTCTAAGCTTCCAGACTCCTTCCGTCGTAAGGTGAGCAGAAACTACTGAATAATGGACAAGTATTGGCAGGATATAGGGAATAGTTTTTAATACCTTGTTAGCATGCTGAAAATCAGCGTGCTTTGTTGCCAACATTTTCCCCTTAAACATCACAAAACTCAGAATTTCCACACATTCTTGTTGACTCTCACAATTACAGCTTCAACAGTAGGATGGAACAGCTATTCATCACTGTTGTAAAATGCCATAACTTCTCTTAATAAAGATTCATAGAATTACTCTTTTGTTTATACTTTTTTAAGAATCTCATCTGTTCCTTCATGGACCAAATTCACAGCTTTTTTTTTTTTTTTTTTTTAACTTTAAGACCATACAATGTAATTTCAACACAGAGCCAGAAATTGCCACTATATTACTTGAAATTAAGGCCACCTTTTGTGGTATGTTATCGATCCTACTTTACTATTCCCCGCCTAGTAGCAAATCACAGAAAACCCAGAGATCTGGACTGTATTTTAGCTCTGTCACAACCTTTTGTTATTACCGTGTGCAAGCTGCTTACAGACTGTTTTTCAGAGGTGCCAAATATATGCAGCTTCTGGAAACTTTACTGGAAAAGTTATGCTAGAAAAATCTAGTTTCCAGCCCTGGTGTGTGGGGTTTTTTTTTTGTTTGTTTGTTCTGATTTTTTTTTTCCTGGATTTTTATGATATATATTATTCATGTTGTAATTGGGAGTTAAGGTAAACAGGATAAAACTCTGAGATTTCAGTGTGGGACACCTAAATTCTGTGCCTCAGTCCTGATGTGTGATCTAAGAGTCGAAGAAAACCTAATTTCTGTGTCTTAGCTTCTGTAATGCAGTGAGAGCTTAAAGTGGGACTTACTCGTTCCTGTAGTTTGATGTTGCTGAATGAAAACCACAACATGGAAAAAGGTATGTAGCAATTAGGTAATTGTAGTTAGGAAATAAATTGATACCGATACAGAGATAACTGTGTTGGGGATTTTTTATAATGTTCAGATTAAAAATGGGACCAAAAGAAAGGGAAAAAAAAAAAATAAATCTCTGGAACGTCTTGATGTGAGTCAGTGAAGCCAAAGTTCCCTTTCCTCTGGTTACTCAGGCACTAATAATTCTGGGACTTCCCGAAGAACTGAAGGGAATCTATTTTATATTCCTCATCGTGACTCTGCATGCATATCCGCAGTTGCTTCCTTTTCTGTTTTTGTAGTGATATGAAACTTCCCTTGATTTCAGTCTCTAAGACAATTAATACAAAAAAGAAGCGTAAAAGTATTTAAGATCTTGCTGCAAGTACTACGCAGTAACATAGCACCAGCTGGCACTAGTTATCGCTAGGGCTATATTGTCACCTAAGATACTACACTACAAAAGAATAATGATACGGTAGGGAGAGGAACGTAAAAAAGATTTTTCTGATCTCATGAAGACTGACTTGAGAGAAATGTCTGTGACAAACGTGTACATTTCTTCAAAAACTGAGACATTTATTGGTCTCCGCCAGATGTTGCGCTATGTCCCCCTTCTTCCCCTTTATTCAACCATATGGTTGTGTTTTGTATTTCCCTGAAAAAAACAGGAGTTTGGACATAATTTTTATACGATTTTTTTTTTCCTTCCAATATCGTCTTTTTCTTAATCATCCTCTACCATCTGCCTCACCTGATACTTTAATGTTAATCACATAAGCATGTGACCTTAATTATCCGAAGCTGCTTGGTTTTTGGAAAATGAGTAATGGCTACTCTTTTTTTCTATAAAGTAACAAGGGACTTAAATTTTCCAGGGTCCAGCAATGTCAGGCGTCTGGCACCTGCAAAATTCATTTAAGTAAAAGCAAAATTCAAGTAAGTAATCTACAACGGACTGACTTTCTATACAGATATAACTTACATGAGGTACATTGATGAGTAGAGCGAATAGGAATTCATCAAAATCTTATCTATCCCAAATATGGCTCTCCTTTATGTATTTACATATTGCTTTTACATCTTATTTACAGACATATGTAGTATGCTGATAAGTGCTCATGTCAGCATCAGTTTCTCAGTGAAGACATGAAAATGCAGTATATACAAGTTATCTCAGACATCTTACATTCATGATGAATTCTTCATCAGAAGTTAAGAAATTAACCATGTCTGCTAGATCAGCTTAAGGGGAGATTTTACCACACTGAATTCTTCATGGCTGATTTTGCAGAGATGTGAAACTTCATCTCTGCATGGTTTAAAACCTAGAAGGCTATTCATCTATAAAGACTGCATAATTTTTAATATGGTGCCAATATGCTACATAAAACAACCTGCAGTGCGCTTTATATCATATTTTTATTGTGTTGTTTTTCCTCTGTATGCTTAAGTCTAAGCATAATGTACAATCTCTCTTATATACAGACACTAGATTGTTCAGGTTGAAAGAATGGGGAAAAATAACAAATTTATAATATTTAGTTAAGACAAAATGTTTTGCTCAGGAATATGTTGCGTTTGAACTGAGATAGTGATCATCCAAACACTTAAATAAAAAATGGTTTGATTTACTCTTTACATCCCTGTGGTGCTAGTTGCAGATTCATGGCACCAAGAGAGTCTGCAGTAGCTTGGATTCACTCCAAAGGTGGGACAGATGTTGTTTACACATCTGTGTTTCCCAGGAGGTTTTCCTGTGGAAAGTCAGATTTCAGTTCTAGTAAGGATGGCATAGGAACCCCGTTGGCACTTTTGGAGAGGCACACACTAACTCATTAGCAACTTAGCTAGCCTCTGCTCATTGTAGTGCTCCTTTGTGGCTCCCACAGTCCAGGATCCAGGTTTGCTGCCATATCAGGCATCATAGGAGCTTTGCCTAACCACAAATTTGTTTCTGTGTAACTCAAGATCAAAATGCAATGTACTTACTTTGCTTTGCCAAAAGTAGTGATTTTGGGGGAAGTGGTGGGATCTTCTGTGGGTTAGAAACAGGTGAATTCCTGCAGATCACCTGAACGGTCATTCCTTTTCCCCTGTGCTTTGCTTTTGGCAGGCCAAGTAATACTGAATTTCAAAGTCCCAGTTAAAAGAAGCCTCTTTCAAATGGCTGAAGATGAGCTTTGAGTTCCAGTAATACGAATCCCTCTGTGGACTTGAAACTGGTCCAAGCTGCAGTGCTAGACCTCTTGTGGTTAGTGTGCCAACCCTCGTTGGACAGGATTCCCGTCTTGGTATTAGGTTCAGGGAAACTGTTGCTGATCACAGCAGAACCTAGCCACTCTGGACTGCTGTTTTATAAGAAATTATGTATTTTTAGATACAGAATTCAGAAAGTTCATAGCAAGTTAATTTCTTTTATTGGCTTGGTGTGATGTTTTCCTGCTTGTCCTTTTTCTCTGCAATAGAAATTCTTGTTTGAACTGGCAACAAGGTACCATCAAGGTGGCCCATGGTGGTACTAAGCCTCAGATGAGTTGTCTCATACTGTGTTCTGTGATGATGATTATGATCACATCAAAGTTGGTGTTTGTGAGAGTTGGATTATTAGATTAATTGTTGATCTAAACTCTATGGCTCCTTAAGTGATAGAACTCAGCTTTTTTTTTTCCTTGTAACTCTATAAAACTCAAAACTTTTGCAACGAAATTTCTTCTGTTGTCACTGACTGATACATTGGTCTATGCCAAAGAGGACCGAAGATGCCATTTACTGAAGGTGAGCTTCCTAGGATAGCTGACAAATTGAATTGGCTAGGCCAATTCAGTGTACTGAGTGGGTCCCAGAATAGCAGGCCTCATTTAACTAGCTGCTCAATAGCATTTAGTTAGATCCTTATTGCATGAAATATTTTTCCACTCAATTTAATTCTAATCTGTGGCCAACTGGCTCTGCACATAGCAAAATATTTTGAAGATGTCTGGACTCTGAGGTTGCTCCATTTCTTTCTGAAGCACTGTAAATGTAACCAGATTTGCACTATGATAAACTTTGGGGCAAGTTGTGTATTTAGTTTAAAAGCTGAGAGTAAACAACCTGGTGCTCTTCCTTTCTAATTTCTTTATCAAACTTCACTTCAGGTAGTTTCCACTTTATAAAGAATATCCCAGCAGGTACAATTTCTTTTTGTGGAGATTGCTGCTTTTTCATTTGTTCTCAGCGCAGTTCATGTTCCTGTCCCTCATGACCTTGATTTTTCAAAAATTAAATAAATTGGCAGATCATGATACAGTTTTAGGACAGGAATTCAAATGATTTAGAAGGCTTAGTGATAACTTGGTGGACAAAAAGATGTACATCATGTTTTATTATTATGGGATTCTAGTGCCTTCACATAAGAATTATTGAAAGAGTTAATGTTGCTGAGGCATTCATTGTTATCACTAAACAAAGAGTATAAGAGGCATTCGTGTTGTTGGGATGATTTCTGTCATTGAGGATACCTTATACAGAACTTATAGGTTGATTTTTTTTTTTAATTATTTTATTTTTTCCCAGTGGAAATTATTTGCTCCTAAAGAAAATAAGATATATTCACTTCTAAAATGAGCAACTCCACTTGATCGACTAAAAACAATGAAAGTGAACACACTAGGAGGTGTAAAGAAAGGCAGGGAGTGCTTCTTCCCACTATACAATATTCATGTTTGATTACTGGGTGTATTGCTGTATGAACTTCCTCCTCTTTTGGCAAAGGAAAAAGTTATCTTGCCAAGTCTAAAATGCCTGATGAGAGTTCAGAGCTTGCAGATTGACTCAAAAAAAAAACCAAAAAAAAAAAAAAAAGAAAAAAAATCTGTGGCAAAAGGCATTTTGGAATGCTGAAGCTGGGAGAGAGAAGAGTAAGCTTAAAGCTCTGGGATGTATACAGTTGGTTGGACTGGGGTTTGTGTTTGTGTCACTGTTTATTAGGTTTACTGTGCTTCAGTGGTAGAAAATCTGCTAGAATAGTTTATAAGCCCCATCGTTTTATAGATGTGAAACTTTTTTGTGCATATTATTATCTTAATGGTGAATTTGTTTATGTCCTCTTAATAGTAATAAGAGTGTGCCTGTAGAAAAGAGAGTAGGTATGCCTGGGAGAGGATGAGGAGTAATAAATTGGAGCTAGTAATGAGTCAGAATGTAAATTGAAGTGGAGGCCTGGTCTTTCTCTGTAAGCATATAGTTTCTTGATCAGAAATTAGCAGCCAAAATACCTAGTGTCAATATTATGCTGGACAGAATTTTAAAGTTTTAAAATTAAAATTTTAATATGTATGTCTAGTGATCTGTTTGCATGTACAGATACTGTTTAGACAAGTAGGTAAAGAACTAAGTTTAGTGCTTCACTGGAAAAATGACATCAACATCATTCATTGTCAATGTATGATTGGTGTCTTCTTACTGAAAAAAATCTCAGATTTTTTGTGTGCTTCATTTTCTTAACTATGAGTACATGTAAATATGTATATAAATAAAGCTTATATATAAGACAAAATGAGCTACTTCCTGAAGTTCTAAAAAGTTTGGATGTGAGATGTTAGGTGCAGGTACCTACTGTTTATTTTCTTACTTTAAATTTTTTGAACCTTTGGTAAGCATGTTACATTTGTTTTGTTTTTAAAGTGCAGTTTGATTTTTAAGTCATATTTACAGTTGACTGGCAAACAAGTATATAGGATTTATGCTTCTAAGGACTATATTGGGTTTTATTTAGCACATACAATTTCATGAATCAAATGCTTGTTTTTCTCTGACTGTTAGCATTCAGCTCTGTTTTCATTGAGGCTTCTATATAGTGCTTAGAAGGACTGCAGACAATTTGATAAAAGCACGAGTAAATCCTGCAAGTTAAATCAGAGTTCACAGTGTTTCATTTTTCATAATACATGTCAGAGCAGTTACAATTTCCTGTTTGTCCCCTTAAAAACATAATAAGAAGTCTGGAAAAGGTGGGGTTTCTTTCTTTCTCTACAGGTATTAAGTGATGTGCCTGTTTTTTCAGTTTCTTGATATTATTTTGGCTAGCTCTTTGAACAATGTAGTATTCGTTTTTCCCCACTTACTCTTTAAAATCAGAGAACACGGGTGCTTCATATCTCTGGATATTAATCTCTGAGTGTTCTTCTCTTTAGAAATAATTCTATTAAACGTATTATTCCTACTCAAAAACAGTAAATACTTTACTGTACTGGAATATTTGTGTAAAATGAATGACCCCCAGTGGTCATGTTGTAGATTACCTGCTGTCAGTTGCCACTTTTCCTCCTAACAGTGGTAGAAATGGAATTATTTTAGGTGGGGCACCTTTGATAAATGATTTTCATACTAAGAAATTACTTTCAATATGAAATTGCAACAGGTCTGTCCTGAAACGTGTATTTTAACAGCTCAGGAGACTGCTACATATAGAAGATAATGAGAAGACAACAGATATAGCTGGAAATCGTTCAGATAAGATCCATGTGTACAAAAACAAGATCTGCACTCAATTATGTTTAGGCATCCCACAAATGTATTTGTTTCTTCATGGTTTTAAGAGAGATTAATTAAAGAGACTTTAAAGCAAAATGAAATGGCACCAGGAGGAACTTATAGTAATAGGCAAATAATTTTGATGTCTGCTTATCATAATGCAGTGTTAATGTTTTGAATTATAAAATATTATTCCCTTAATTAGTTATCTATATTAATCGCAGACACAGAACCAAGCATTTTCTCTGCAAACACTCCCTCAAATAATACAAAAGGAATATTTTATGGTTCTGATTTTATTCAGATCAATAGCAATTGAAGATTATTGGCACCTTGGAGGCTCAGATGCTATATACTGCATAGACAGATCTTTGCTTAATAGCAATTTT
>NW_008825162.1:5458714-5500720 GCF_000699105.1 Pygoscelis adeliae
GCAAGTTCATTTAATAGGTCTTTAATATCAATATATTCATTATGCTACCTATTTGTCTGAAATACAAAATATATATTAATGTTTCTGTTCTTTTTTCCATGGGGGATTTATATTAAACTAAGCTTTTCAGCATGTAAAACATAGAGATACCCTCTTTTCTCTGGATGTGTATGTGTACACATACATGTGTATATGTTTAAAATCTTATGCATTCTGTAGATAACCACTGAACACTAGTAAAGCAAAGAAGATTCACAGCCACTCGGCTCGAAATCAGATTCAGGCCTCAATCAAAAAGGGGAGGAACGATAAAACTCTTTAAGGTGATAACTTGGCCTCCTTTTCCAGACATTAATGAGCCCCATTTGTACTGAATTTCAATTCACATCAGTGCTGGAAGTAGCAATAAGAAAGAATTGCAGGTTAGAAATATCATTTTAAGCAGCAGATGAGATTCTTTAGCAAACCCAGGCTCAGTTTCTGATAAAAATGGAAGTGTCATTCATTGCTGCATTTTGCACACTGTCCTTAGGCTGCTTACTCCCACTCATGCCAGCTGCCAGATCTTTTCCAACCCCCACTCGGCGTCTGATGTAGGTTTTTACATCAAATGCTGATAGAAGGGAATATACTCTATGTGGACCTTAATCTGATTCAGGAGACTGATACCTGTTAACACAAGGGGAGACCACCTGAACTTGTGGAGTCTGAAACAGATCCCATGCAACATGAGGAAGGAATCATGACGTGATCATGATGTAACTCACAAGGGATTCTCTAACAGAAATTCACAGTCAGTTCAAAGGAACTGACATTAGAAACACATTAGAGACAGAAATAAAGTCTTTAAATCCATGTGTCTGAAAAGGCATTACAAGGAGAGGTGAAGGTTGGACAGAGAGATTGTATGGTAAACGCAACAGAAACAAGGTAAGCCCTGACACACTCTGTATGAGACATACAAAGCTACCAGAGGCCAACAGAAACAGAGAGAGGAAAAGGAGAAATCCGGGCCACTGTATTCAGACAAATACATAGGTCCACAATTTAACCAGAAAGTCAGAGAAGAAAAGATGTTTCAAAAAGGGATGCATATATAGACTAATAAGCACACAGTTTAAGAAGAGTAAGTGCTCATCTAGTGTTGATTGTATATTGCCTGTTAATTTATGTGTTGCCAGTAGCGTGAGAAGGGGATCCTTTTGCCTCTTTGCACTAGCCCAGAAAAGAAAAGCAACCTCTCCCCACCAGCTCTTAGTCTTTCGCTGGGTGTTTGAATTTTATACATAAACAAAGAGGGCAACCTACAACTTGAAACTCGTTATTATGACTGGGGAGGAAGTCAGTGTTATTTGGCACGCTAATATGTAAAGGGAGTTCATTAGACACATTTCTGTATGCTTTTTCCTGAAGACTATTTTCTGTGGTACAATTTTAGTATTTGTTACAGTCACAATTCTCAAGAGAGTCCTTTGACTTCAGATCTCAGAGGCACTGTTGATGTTACAGTCATGCTGTACCTGTTCTACACGTTACAGCATTAGAAGACTTGGCTCAATCTAACAACCAAGTACTTTTCATAAGCTCTATGAACAGAGAAAAGAGCTGTTCAACAAGCTATAGCTATGGTTTACCTCATCAGGGGTTTAGAAATCTTGTTTTGAAACTGAATTTACAGTATAGCAAAACCACACAAAACTCATCTCTGTTCGTAGCAGCATCAGAAGACAAAAAAAAATCCAGCCAGACCTACAGCGTTTATGTAGGCTGTGATAAGTGAGCTATGGGAATTTTCTTTTACTGCCCAGAATTGTTACCGTGTCCCTTGGGGCTACTTAGTGCACCACACTGTGCTGCTGCTATAGAAATGCTAAATACATATTTATAAAAGTGTAATAATTATTCGTCATCTTCATAGATCTCAATACATACGCTTGATGGATTTGGAGTATCCAGATCCAGAATTGTGATTATGGCTCATCTTTAGTTATTGGAGTGCTCTAGCCAAACCGATGGAACCTGACATCGGGCAGGATAGGATCAGGATCAGTGGCAACCCAAAGGAAAGAGATTGTGCTAGGAAGACATCAAAAGGAGGAGGGGAAGTCTGATCTGCAGTCTTTATAAGCTAAGAGTGTCCATACCCTAAGGATCTGTAGGTATTGTAGAGGAACATTTTGTTCCGTGTTTAAAAAGGACTGTGATTTTTTTTTTTTTTTTTTTTTTGCCAGGTGATACATGGTATGATTCAAAACCTCCCAAAATGCAGAGATTTCTCTCCTTATTGGGAAATTTAACCTGTGTGGGTATAACATAGATTAGACTTTCCAAAGCTGGTTGTTATAAACTGTTTTGCTGAATGATTTAATTAATCGATTCCTTTGTTTTTCACAAGATCTTTGCACAAAATTTGCAGAAGTGCTTGATAGATAGCTTCCTTAGTTAGTAGTCTGCATTATATATAATGTTAGACCTTTTAAAACATGATGTAGAAAAAGAATTCACTGACAGCTTGTGAAGAGAATGGAGAGTTATTAAAAAAGTTGATTTTCTTCTGGTCTTACATGCGTTTGACAGTACTTAATCTTCAATTTCCTTTGAGGCTTTATATCAGAAAACAATTGGAGTTTGTGGTATTTTTTTTTTCCTAAGCTGTTAAACTGTTGCAAGAATTTGCAGGTTTTTGCCAATTCAAATTACTAAGTTGTGCTCTCACATTTCAATAAACTTGTCTTGTTTCTTACCTACCTAAAGAAGATCCCCTTTTTTTTCTCTGTCTCTCTTTTTAATGTGGTAGGCCTTGTCACCTTCAAAAAAACATACTAAGTAATACATAACGTTCACTTTCTTCATTAGAACTATGAAAGATTTATTATCAGGATGTGAGTGAGGAAAAAAGGGCTTTAACAGAAATACGCTATTTTTCTTTTGGGTTTTTCACCTTTCAGTTATATCCTGTTATCTAGGGCTACGTTTTTTCTGACAGCAAAACGGAAAGAAAAAGGAAAAAAAAAAAGAGTGGAGGAGTCAGATAAAATCCTTGTCCTTGTGCCCAAATCAGAGTGTATATATACGTTACAAGAGAAGCAGGCTGTAGTGGCCAAGGTTGGATGTCAAAGGGCCCACAGTGTCAAGCACCTCCCAGTGTTTGCCAGGACGGAGTTCCCATTCCCAAACTGTCTTTCCCAGACCACTTGCCTGATCTTATGCTCTGACAATTCTTTTGCTTTTCCCAGCATTTCCTACCGTTCCCAACTGCTTCCCACCTGGGGGAAAGTGATCCATTTCAACCGGTCGAGTTTAATTTGAAACTGTCTGGAGCTTTGTAAAAAATGTATGAGGCGGTTGAAAGATATTTAATTGGTGACTAGAATATACACATGCATTAGTATTCAAATGAGTTCTGTAAAGCTCATTTTAATATTGAAGAATATTTACCATTTCAGAGTATCAAAACCTGGTTATAGACAAAAGCTTTGATATGGTCACTTGCAAAAAGAATGGGAACCTTAGGTGGACTCTGGCACATGTGTGAGATTTTTTTACGATTCCTGCTTTAAAGCAATTCAGTAAAAACATGTAATCGCTTTGGCGGCTACAATTTAAATGAAGTCCTGTGTAGCAAGAATAGAAACTAAATTCTTCAGAGTTGTAAGACCTTAAAGTTCACGGCAATACTTTTTATCTCTCCCTTCCTAATATAAGCAGAGTAACAATATAGTTGGGAGTCAAATCTGCTATACTTGGGTGCTTTTTACAAGAATTTTTATAGCAGCTGTCAGCATAGTGAATTATATATGTATTTAATGAACAGATTCGTACTGAGAACGTGGTACTGCAGGTCTGTTTGCTGGCTAAAGTAATTATGTGAGTTCTTTTTTATTTTTAAATGTTGTTTTACAGGCTGTGTATTTTCAAGTAGTCTTCTACTTACAATGCCTCTTTCCTGTTCTTTCTAAGATGGTAGCTGTCTGAGCTAAACGTCCCTTTTTTCAAAAGTATTTGAATGGTGTTAATTTTATGGATGCATGAAATAAGAATTCACATACACATTTGGCAAGTAACTCCCATTTTTATAGGACTTTTTCTAAATGTTTCAATTTCCTCTGTTCAATCCTTGAAAGAGAGGTTGAATTGTATCTATGTATTTATCTATCCAGTTATTGTATAATAATTTTAGTCATTGAAAATACTTGGGTCTGTCTGCCACTTATGAAAAGTGCCAGAATGAGTATACAGAAGTGCGTTATGCATTCCAGCACGTATAGACAGATCCACCTGTTTATATGCATACCTTAATGGACTCTCTCTAGAGTAAGATAGAAGGACCATAACGGCCTAGCCAGTCATTTATTTTATTTACAACGCTGCCAAAGGGATTGCTAAACTTGCTGGGTTTATTTTCTTTAGAAACACTGGTGTTTCTTGCTTAGCTTCAAAGAGATCACCAAATGGCCTCCAAATGTTAACAGTATTTGGCCAAATGCTGATCTCCTGTATGTTCAGCCAAGTGCATGTTCCTTCACTATTTTTCACTCAGAGTGGCCCTCCATACGTGTCTTTTGACTTTTTTTTTTTTTTTTTTGGTAATGTTAATTTGTAATAATTCTTTTCAGCAAAGAATATGTTTTATGCCTTGAAGTACCTTACAGGTTAATTGAACTGTAGAGTTCTACAATCTCATCCAACATGTAAAAAAAAAATAAAAAAAAAAAAAATCTGTATTTTCTTAGATTTTTCTTTCTTGCTTCACTGCTTTAAGCAACACTGGTGGAAACATGAATCCCTTAAACTGCACATTAATGAATCATTGTTTAACATGGTAATCATTTCCTTAAGTCCTCTTATTTGAGTGTAGTGCAGTGCCATTCTTTGCCTGAAAAATGTATATCATTTAAAATAAGATCAACATCTATTGTTAAATAATTCATAATAATATCAATCAGTCACGTCGAGACTGAAAACTCTTTACTCATGTAAGTACTTGTCAAAAGGTTACCATTTTAAACTAAGCACCATTCTTCAGTTTCTCAAAACTGTTTGTTAGACAGCCTTTGACAAATTACATCAGATAACTGGCAAGTAATTGGTTGGGTATCACACTGTAGACTAGAGTTTATCTGTGAACTGTTCCTTTTGGCTGATGTAGCCTCTAAAAATTTAATCTTTTCATTGTATTGGAGAGTGGAATCATTCTAAACTAGGGGAACGGTGAATAATTCTGCTCTGGTGAGAATATCTTTCTTTTATGTGAATAGAATGTTTTCAGAGAATTGCTAATTTCTGTAAAGAAAAAAAAAAAAGAGCTGACCATATTAAGTGATCTGAATGCAGCAGACCAGATAGCTGTGTACATTTCAAAACAATACTGGCTAAGGCCTCTCATAGTTTTTGATGGATTCAATGTATTGGCTTCCTGACTTGAGTGTCTCAGACTGTGATCACTTATGTTAATGTTTTGTTGATCACTTGTGGTCTGGCATATATGCAAATTTAGTACTTAGTATACTCAGAAAATTATTAAATAGATTGGAAGTTATTGGTTCCATTCATAACAGGATTAGATGAACACATTTGTTTAAATGAAACAGAATTTCCATGCATTTGATAGACATATGGATAGGGCACACAGATGTTTCTTATCTGCAAAAACCCACTATCTCTTGAAGTTCAATGTGTGGTCTGGAAATCATACTGGAACATTTTCTTATATGTGTGCGAATGCTGTAGTGTAGCACATGGTGGATTTCACAGTTTGCCATGAGCTTTGGTGGTTTAACATTAACACTACGGTTAAACCGCCAAAGAGCCTAGCGCGTGATACAAGAGGTCACCACCTCCAGCTGCCAAAGAACTGTGATGTATTCATGGGCAGGCAGGCAGGAACCGTCAATGCTCTGTTTTAGGGGCTTTTTTTCCCCTCTTTTTTTTTTTTTTTTCTTTTTGCCTTCAATCAAACCCCTTTCCAAAAGCAAGTTGAATCAGTTCACTTTAAAAGTGAACACTGAAGCAAACTTCCAAAGCAGCTAGTGCAGTTATAGTGTCAGACTGGCTATAACGGACCTGCCTGCATAATACACATGCTATATATCTTTGGAAGGAAATCTGTCAACTGTAGCACACATGAGTTGGCTCTTCTTGACACGTTACACATGATGACATCTGTTGACACTTAAAGTATTGTTAATAGCAGAGATCAGAAAGACATGGCATGTGAAGGCAGTTGTGGCTGCCAGCAGCTCAGATTGTATTACATGGCAGGCTTGGAAATCTCTATTAGACTCTGTAGGGTGTCAAAATATAGGTAACTTGACGAGGCTGACTGAGGAGTTTGTGGGTAGAGAGCTGAAGGATTTTTTGACTGCTGAATTAAGGGCAGATGTTTTACAGTGAGAACTTCAAAGCTATGGACTTACAGCAAAGCTGTCTACTGTAATAATGGTGATGTGCGTCCTTTCGTTCTCAGGGAACCTTTCAAGCTTCCATTAGCTCACTGGCTGGCACCGAGAACATCGTTACCAAGAGAACTCAGTTATTGCACAACTTCAGTAAGCTGTCACTGTGATGGTATATCACTCTCTAAGCTTTCAGGCAATCCTAATATGCAAAATGTTAACAAGGGAAAAAGTTGACAGAAAAAGATGCCCCAACCATTGGCTAGTCTCTTTGTAATTGACTTCTGCTAACACATGTTGATAATGATGTGTTTTACCCTAAAAGTAGGAGTATGCCACTAAAAAATTGGTAGTTAAAGGTCAGACTGCTTGGAGGGCTAAAACTGTAAATGTTTCAGGAAACACAGCCAAGGAGTTGACTTCTGTAGGTTTCATTTCAATGCTTACGATTTAGAGGTTAAACCTAGATAAGATTCTATCAAGATTCACAGATTAAGATGTTAAAAAAAAAAATGCTAAAAATCTGTATGTCCTTCTGCACCTATGTTAATATTGGTGTTAAATTTTAATTTTCTTAAGTTTAACTCTAGTATTTAAATCTGTAGAGCCAGCATTGTTATGAAATATCATTCTTTTCTGTGTAGCAAATGGTGGAGCTATGACCTTTTATTCGTATTTTCCCAAGAAAACCATGACATAATTTCTGCAGCCTAGTAGTCATTCCAGGACTTTTGTAAACTGAGTTCAGAATACTTTATTCCTACATGCATTCATGTTGCTTTTCTCTGTTATCGAAGTACCATTTAGCGCTTTACCTTGACTTTCCTTTCTGTCATATTATTGTTGTCTTTTAATATTAGAATAACTTTTGCTAATATTTGTACAAATACGTTTTGCAAAAATGCACTCATATCTAAACCACAGGAGAATTACATTGCTTTATTCGTGGACTTCCTCTGAACAGAGCAGGGAAGCTTTATGTTACGAGATGGATCAGGAAAATGCAGTCCCTCTTTTCTGTTCATTTTTATGTGCGATCACACTACAGCTGGATGTTTGCCAGCGCCTTCACAATGCATAGGATATATTATAGGAGTGGCATTTTCTTAATGATACACATTTTTGTAATTACTTTTTTCCTTTAATGGAAAATAACACTAGGTAGTGATTACAAAATCAAATAATGCAGATAAATGCTCATTTTGAGTTTGTTCCATCTCATTTATGTCCTTAGCATAACAGCCGTAAGATTGTATTTTTGTTGTCCTTTTTTTCACTGCTTAAAGCCCTGTAAATTAATTTTTAGTGCAGAAGTCAATTTTGAGAGCACTTACTGGGAAAGACAGGTTAAGAAAGCAATTTCCCAAATAATACTTTGCAGTTTTTACTTAAAAGTGAAAGCAGTGATTTATAACCTTGCAGCTCCTGGCTGACCTCCTATACCTAAGCCTGCGATAATATTTCCATCAAAAAAATTCCTTTGCATCTCAGCCATTAAAATTTTCCACAGGGATAAATATTCACTTCTAGGTTTTGGCCTAGAAGAAATTTCATTCTGGCATCGACAGGCCTTAATGGCCCCGACGGGCTGCCCAGGGGCCTGCCCCTGCACATGGCCCAGGAGGCCGCTTATGCTCAGCCCCGGACAGGCTGTAGGGGTGCTGCCCCAGCCCGGTTCCCCAGCTTTAGCTGGGATTTCGTGGGTCCACCCAGACCTCCTCCCTGCCTTGCCCTTCCCCGGAGGATCGGGACCCTTGGCGGGACCCATTTCTGGCAGCACCTCGCTGCACTGGCCCGGGCCGATGACGTTGTAGGAAGGCCCCGCTGTGGGTGAGGGCCCGGCCAGGCCCATGTCGTGGCCACCCTGGGCCGCTGGTTACCCCCAGGGAGCAGCCGCCCTCGCTGTTCCCCGACGGTCAGCGCGGGATGGGGCTCCTGGGGCACCCGGGCAGGGCGTCCCGCGAGGCTGGCCCAGGCCACGAAGGCTTACCGGTGCCCTCAGGGCCCTGGCTTTTCGCAGAACGGTATAAAGGTAAGCCGTTCATCCGCTTCTGTGAGATGTGGTAGTGACACAAACACGCGCTTTGAATGTTTAGACACTCTTCAATGATAATTAAAATAAATAAAATTAAAATTAGATTAAATTCCCAACCAATCACAGGAAATAACCAGAGAGCTTGGCAACAATTCCCAGTCATCTTAGCTGGGGTGGGGGGAAGCCTTCTGTTTCAAAATCTGGTGATCAGTTTAAAGCTGAACATGTGAAGAGGCACCAGAGCGCTCTGCCTGAAATTTGCTAGAGAATCCATGGAGCCTCGATTGCTGAAAGCAGTTAAGAATGAGTTTTGGGAGTATTCACAAGTTGAGGAAATCTTAAATTAAAATAATTAATTGCTTCCCTTGAAATAGTTAATCCAAACTTTCTATTAAACTTTATGGCCTTTCTTCCTCTCTAGTTTGCTCTCTTAGTTCTTCCTTTAAGCATACCTTTAAGTTGTAGGTAAAAATGTTAAGTTTCCTGGGCAGTGCCTTTATGTGGGCTACCAACCAGGCACAGAATACTGGGGTTTTCTGTCCTCACAAATCTCCCTAGTGATTTTTTTCCCACATTATTACATAGTTGTACTATTCTATGCCATAATAATGTGATTTTGTGCAAGTAGAATACTTGCTAATATATAATAATTCAGACTTTCACCAAGATGTAGTGCGGTTATATTGTACAAATAAACCGTAGTCAGCTACAATTTGCTTCAACACTAAGACAGCATTTATATTGGAAAAGCTGAGATTGTGAACTCAGGAAATTGTGGGCTTTGTACACCAAAATAGAGCAGCGCTTTCATGTAACCCCAAAGTTTTCTGGGGCATCCAGGGAGAAGACTGATAGTTTTCCTGCTGTGCTGTATTTGTGTTACTGTAGACACTGTAAGTCTGCAAGACCAAGGTTCTAATTGATTGACTTTTGAGCAAATGCAGGGTAAAATACAGAATATGATATGAGCATAGGGTAAGATGAATAACAAATGGAAGGGAAAAAAAACCCAAAACAAACAACCCCAAACCTATAAACCCAATTTTACAGCTGGAGGAAGGAGGCACAGGCAGAATGATTTGGGGAGAGGAGAACCCGATACATTCATTTGCTTTTTAGTCATTCGCCTTACCCACAGAATCAGTGCTCTGTTTTAGGGTCTCATATCTTCAGTATTTTTTTTTTTTTGTTTAGTACTAGGCAAACTCAAGTGCATTATCCCTGGTGGTTTAACCTGTCCCATAGCAAAACTACAGTTTTGGTTGAATATTGTAGCTCGGATGATTCTTCATAGTTCAAATTTTGATTATGTGTGTAAGAAAGGTTTTTGAATTACAAACATAGGAAATGTTTTTGTAAGGTAATAGCAATACAGCAGCAGTACTGCAAGCTGATTTTTCCTAGTGGTGTTTGGAAAAACAATCTCTAGTAGAAAAGACAGTAAATTTTCAGTGTCCATGCAGCATGTTGATCATTCCAGCAACAGTTGGTGTGATTACAAAATGTATTTAATGGATTTTAAGATTGTTGTTGTTATTGTTAGTGGTAAGCCTGAGGCCTATGCATCTTAACCTTTAGAACCTCTCTGTGCTACGTAAAAAAAATGAGAAAATAATCTCTTCTCTACCAAACCCTCAAGTAGATTCAAAAAATATGTGTCTGTAGAGAACAGGCAGAAAGACAAGCAAAAAAGGGAAGGAAAAAAAATTGAGAGAAAGAAAGAAAGTGTCTCTCTTCACCACTTCCCTAAATGATGTGATCATTTGACCCATGCAAAATACATTAAGATCACTAAGCTTATTCATTCTGGGCAATATGCCACACCTTTTTGGATCGAGAGCTCTGGCTTAACATGTAATGATTATTGTCCTACTTGCCAGAACTCTCAAAATATTTGGGACTCCCACGACTTTCTGTCACTTTTTGGCAGCTGCTCGCAATCTCTTGGACAGCGGCTGTTAGCTCAGGAATTTCTGGCTGATTTTCTTGTGAGATTGCAGTTGCAGCTCCAGCTGGTAATTGTGGGTTGCAAGCCTCACCTGCCACCAACAGAATCTTCTGTTCTCGGATTGTGTATTTCCTAATAGCAACTCTTTTTTGTGCGGAAGGGAAAGGCAAATTGGAGTTGGCCAAGAGAACAATCAGGGTTATCACCACCAAAGGCAGAAGGGACCATCAAACAGTGGAGTGATATCGCTAGTCATCTTCACCCAAAATTGAACTAGTATTTGCTAGTAGACTTGGTTCGTTCTTCTCTTTGCTCTTTTCATCTACTTCTGCCAACAGTAGAGTTGGGGAGGACAGATGAACAGGGTAGAAGAAGACAGTATGCATGACTTACATTGACAAAGGTGTGGGTACCAGTCTTGGAATCAGAATTTTGAAAACAGACTAAGGAAGGTCACCCTTTGATTTTTAAGGGCATCCCCTGGTGGTGCTTTTGCTCTGCTTTTGCTTTTCCTTGAGTTGGCAAAACTGATCCTCTTCATACCTAACTGAAAACCAACATAAAGAAATAGTGATACATTAATTACTTTAGATGATAATAGAAACTAATTCCTTGGCATCAATAGTAATATTTTGGATATGTGAGAAAAAATAATACGCGATTTTCATTGGTCCTTATGAGCGTAAGAGTCCTGCTCAGAAGGTTAAGCCCATTAAAGACAGCAAGCTATGATCTGTGAGTCCTGACCAATGGTCAGACTAGTGTCTCTTGCTAAGCCATTGGGACTGCAGAATCTTCTAACCCAGGCTGTAACCTTTAGCTTCCTGAATATTTTTTGTTTGTTTGTTTGTTTTAGTACTTGCTTGAGCAGTTAGTTTACAAGTAGAGGTCATAGGCAATTTGACTATGAAGAAACTGTGCCAGTTGGGCACATCTGTGGCCATGTGACTGATAACTTCCAAAAGACCCGCTTTTGGCAGCAACAGATGAAAATTTCCTGTGAGGTACGTATGATAGGGAAATGGTGAATATGATGGGAGTTACATCTGAAAAGACAGGATAGTTATGGTGTCCTCTGACTTGGTATGCATTTCTCTGTAGGCAGTTATTGCTAAAACCACCCTAGTTTCCAGTTCAGCTTTTAAGAGGTACGTTAACAGTACCTGCTAGTTAATCAGTGAAAGATAAGATTCTTTGGGTTCATTTAAGTGCAAAAATATGAAGATTAAATATTCTTAGAGTCTGCTTTCTGTGTACTCAACACTGGATTTCTCCAAGATTTTGAATCTTGTTAAGTGGAAATGTAGGCAGAACTGAATCCCAGTGAGTTTGTAGTATCACATTAGGAGTATTGCTTTGGCAAAAATCTGTAGCTTTTTATCTACTGCTAGGAGACAATGCTTTTCTTATCTGTGTTAAGCGTTAGTACTTTGAGGTGCAGCTTGTAGTACATGCTTGTAATGAGAAATCTGGGAATTTCTTCTCAAGTTGTTCAGATATTGTATGTGAGAGCATTTACAAAGCCATGACTAATAAGCATGCTGTTCTGGGAGCTGGCACAAGAACCATGATTTTCTCTGCCAACAGAGCACTATCATGGCTGTTTAGTACCCAGTTAAAACAATAATCTTCCAATATTTTGGGAGGGGGAGGAGTCATGTTGTGGGATGGAAATGAGAACAAATTTGGCAGCAGACTGGTCAACAGGTTCTTTCACCACATAGACATATTCCCTCGCAAGAATTATAATTGGTGTCATAAATGGCATTTCAACAGGTTTTTAGTATATTTAAAGAAAATTACAGTGTTTAACTTGGCTGATCCCCTCCTAACTCTTAAATGTTAGACCTACCCTATAACTATTATGGAGCCAGTAAGTTGTGAAAGAAGATTGCTTAAACTATAAAAATATTGTTTGTGGTGTTTATAGTGAATGTCAAATTAAAGTATTCTGGTCACGTAGAGGATTGGACATATTTACTCTCTCCCCCTCCTAGTTTATGAAGCTGAGTTTCAAAAGAACTTTTTAAGAATCAGTAAATCTACATATCTGTAAAGTTGAGAGCATGGCAGCTGGACTTAATATATTACCAAGGGTGCTTTTCGTGTATCTTCCTTTATTCTACTTGGTCTTGAAGAATTCTCTCAGGAACTGTGAGGAGGGCTGAGAAATTATTAAACCCATTATCTGTCTCCTTTTGAGACTATATATTTAATGGACTGGTTTTCTTCACTGATACATAGAACTGTATAGGTTTATTTTTTTACTTCCAGTCGCAAGAGTTTCTTCATATATCTTTTCTTGTTCAGAAGAAGACACCCCCCACCTCCCAAGCCCCCATGGCCTTACCTGTGCAATTTTGCAAACTGCATTAGTGTTAGTGGGATTAAGCTGTTGGGGTGAATTCCTGTTGTTGTCATGGATGTCAGGGAAAATTCCCTTTTAAGTAT
Source organism: Pygoscelis adeliae (assembly GCF_000699105.1). NCBI lineage: Eukaryota > Metazoa > Chordata > Aves > Sphenisciformes > Spheniscidae > Pygoscelis > Pygoscelis adeliae. The sequence goes on from NW_008825162.1 coordinate 5,471,544, forward strand.
TAATTATTTTATAAAGTTGGTTGAGGACCAGTAATGTCTGCCCTTCTAAATATTGTCTTTCTCAAATATTTGTTGAAAAATCAGGAGAGCATTTACAAAACAAAGTCTGTACCAATTGCTAGGAATACGTTTGTCTCATTGATGGTTGCTATTGTCAGGGCCAAGCTGTATGAAAAGAATTGTTGAGATGATTGTTCTTATTATTTGTCCTTAGTCGTCATAATTAATACAGCTGTCAAGCACAAAACATTTTTGCATTGTAGACAAAGTCTGTGCTTGTCAACTCAACAATCTATCAGTAAATGGAAAACAAGATGTTGAGATGCGATGATGCCACCCAATGGTACAAGAGTGTACAGGATACTGACAGCCTTCTGGAAGTTTTGCATCAAAGGTTAATAATGGTTGATATGTGGGTGAGTTTGATTAATACTCCAGAAAGAAGTTTTCTGACTCTGGTTGCTACATAGGTAAAGCTTGGGTTTATAGAGAAAAGAGAGTTTTTGCATGTAAGTGACTAACAGTGAAAAGTAAATCAGAATTCTTTTGTATTGATTCGGAGTGTCACTAACAGTTTTATCAGGTTTGGAGAGATGGGAATGAACCTGCCTGTGTAGATTAATCAGTGGAATAACCTCTCAGGCAGGAGATAAATGAAAATAAATGACTTGCCTGCACGAGAACAAAGTCTGTTGAGACTACTCTAGTATCATAAGTGTCTCATTCAAAGGCTAGTACCTGACAAACATTTGGAGCTTTCCTCTTTTCTGTGCGCAAACAAACAAAAAAACCCCCCAAGGTTGAATGCCTCCAGGATGGAGGGAGGACAGGAAGAAGAGAACAGAAAATTAAGTCTAAAATTTTAGTAAACAAGCAGACAGCTACAGGTTAGTGATAAAGAAATAACACAAAAATGGAAAAAAAAATAGTATATTTGGCAGGCTGACAACATTTATTTAAAGACAGATTTTTCATTCTCTGAGTTTTAGATCTTAAAATTGGCAGACATCGCACTGAAGATTGCTTTTTTTTCAACATTTTGAAAAGCGGTCTTTGGAGTTATATTCTTTTTGGCATTCACAGAGGGTAGCAAGTAGGTGATACAGTATGAAGAAAAGTCTGTGAAGTACATACAAACGCTTGTATAGTACTTAAAAAAGCTTTTCCCGAAGGAGCAGTTACTTGCATAGAAACAAAATTATCCAAGGAAACATTTCCATGCAACAAAATGTGGTAACACACTATGAAAATAGACCTTAGCATGACAGCAGACCTGCTAAGCAAATTAATATTCTGAGCATGAACTTCACAGCATGTGGCTAGTAAAATTCCATGCAGGTGCATGGCTATTTATATAAATCTCTGTCCTGATCATAATGAATTCCTGAAAATATATTTTTAGTAGAGGAGGAGAGGGGTTCGATGGCGGTTTGTTAAAATAAATAAAATAAACTTTATTCCTTTTTCAAACTACTGATTTGGGCAAAGAACTGAAGCTCATAACCAAATGAAAAACAGCAGGTGGGAACCTGGAGTTGAGAAATACTAATTGCTGGCACCAGTGTCCTGATACATTGATCGGGATATCAGTTTCACAGGACATGCTCTCACTGTGGAGAGCATGACACAGACACTCTGAGTAGGATCTTGTCTGACAAAATGGGGAAAGGAATCGAGCTCTCTTGCATTTAAAGAGAGCTATGCAGCCAGTCTACTCTCATCATTCCTTGAAAACATTGTTGGGAGTAGGAAGGGGTCTGTGGTACTTCTCTCATTTACTTGGGTTCATCTTCTACTTCTTCTGACTCTAGATAGCTTACGCACTCCCCAGCAATTTGGTTTGAGTGATGGGGAAAGCAGTGTTCTGCTGAAGAGAACGCAGCACTCACTAATTTTTCTCATGGTGTTCACTGCCATCTGAATACAACTAGTAGTTATATGAAGTTCATATGCAGCTAGGTCTTAATTCCCAACAGATACAAGGAAGCAGGTACTCCGGCTGGGAATTTGTCAAACTGGCTGAAACACACATATGTGAGGGGAAGGAAGCAAAGGGTGTGGGGATTGTGGCAATGAAAGTGTATAGGATTTGGGGGTGTCCGTAGCGCCTTTGTTATAAGTCTTTCTAAACCTTCTTGTTCGCTTTCATGTCTGTTCTTGGAAATGAGGATCATGTTAAATTGAAGAGTCATCTAAGATTAAAGTCTGCTTTATGTTTGGGCCTCTATAGGACTTGCTGTGACTATCAGCCAGCCTTATCTATTTGTAAGTGGCAGAGAAGAATCAGAGGAAAGAATTTAAAATTCATAGGAAATGTTTAAACCATCTGGAAAGATGGATGAAGCACGTTTGCTCATGCTATCTCCAAAGGCAAATTAAAAAAAAAGAAGGCATCCAAATGTTGAGATATTACAAGATTTAATATTGGTTTCAACAGTCTCTAGGTTTTTATCATCTTTAATACGCACGTCTGTAAGGGCCTTAAAGCTATCAGGACTTTTTTGTACAGCCTAATTTTCCCTCCAACTTCCTGCCACTCATTTCCCTTCCAAGGAGCCACATAATCTAGGTTAGAATGAAATAAATCTAATAGTGATTTGCAACACATGAATGACTGACAAAATTGGGTCCCCTAACTCTATAAAGAAGGAACCCAAAGTGAAGAGAGACAGCTTAGAAACAACCAAATCTTCAGCTGAAGCTGTTGTGACTATAACAAATCGAGATGGTGATGGGAGAACAAGGGAAGAGCATTAGCCTGTAATGAGAGCTTTCTACCTCTTCAGAAAAAGTGACCAAAGAGTCTCTTCATTATAAAATATATAAAAGTGAAGAAACTTTTGGGATGTTTTACTCATATATTTTTCAAAGGTTTTTAATATTATCCGATGAATGCAGACTATCTCCTGACGAACTCTATCCATTTCTGTTCCTTTGCATCATTTAGATGGCTCAGAGAAAGCAAAAGAGCAAATGTGGGCGATGGAGTTTCCATATTAGTTTCTATACAAGTGTCTTACTCAGAAATGAGACATGGCAAATTGTTATCAGATTTTCTTGTGTATATTAAGTTTCTGAGAAATTGACAACCAGGTAAAAGTTGGAGTCAGCTTTTAGGTGCCCGGTTCATACTGGGGATCAGCCTTTACATGAGTTCTAGGTTAAGACGGCATGACGATGGCCGCAGACTGCAGCAGCATCCTGATCTGCTTCACTGATTCTCTTCTTGACTTTTGTTTTCCCTTTCTGAAGTTGTATTGACTACAATTTGCCAGGATCACTGTTGTCAAATCAGTTACCAAATATAAAACCCAGTCAGTCTTCCTGTATTTCTTGAAAAATAACAATTGGTTGCAACAATAGAGATTTTAGCTCTGTTGAGGAAGGAGGAGAACCTTTATTACTACTCTCAAAGTTCAGAAAGTATGATATCTGACAGAAATTTCTTATTCCAAGACAAGTGATTAAGTGCCTTTCTATGTTTTTAAGTCTTGATATCATATGGGTATTGTTTGCCTGTAAGCTTAGATTTAATTCTAAATGAACACACTGCAGTCAGGCTTATGGAATCAAGGACTAAAATAGAATGAGCTCTATTCTGCTATTGAAGTGCTAGTCATACTCCTACAGAGAACTTTCATACGCTTCTAAAGGGAAAAGAAAGTGCCACCTGCTTACAACGAAGTATTACACCCATTTTTTCACCCATACTTCGGTACAGGAAAGAACAGTCGATCTGAACTCCAGGTAAAAAAAGGGGATAAGATAAGGCTTTTTCCCAGATCAAATGATGATATTTGTAGTTAGTTATATCATTACTGACATGAAAGGAGAAAATGCAGAGAATAGTTTCAATCTAATTTGTGCCCCAGGGACTGATGTAGGTCTGCCAGGTAAGCAGTCTCATTGTGTAAGAGATTTATTGTGTGTGGTATTCTATCAAATGTGAAGCTGTCATGACCCTGAGTACGTTTATACTAGATAATTGAATGTCTACATTCTTTTTTTTTTAAGCCTATCTTCCTTTTTTTAAGAAAAGGAAAGGTTCAAGGTGTGAAATTTGCAATGTTTCAAGTTACATAGGTCTCTGGAAGCTTTTTTAAAAGGCTTGGGAGCACGTGATTTGAAATGTATGTCTGAGGATCTGCAATGGTATTTCCTAATGTTTACAGTTTCCTGAACCATATGAGAAGAGGAGATGCGCACTGTCTAAAGCATGCCATTGACATCAGTGTTGATAGCAGTGTCTTCCACTGAAGAAGTAACTTCCATCGAAGAGTGTTTTTAGTGCTTTATAGTTAGTTCTAAATACCTGAAGCTCTGTGAGGCTCAGTTTATTATCTCCATTCTGTGGAAGCATATATTGGAGATTGCAGATACTCACTCTGTAGGGACACAAAAAGTGAATGGTGGAGAGCGTAGGAAACTTCGTGGCTGGAGAAAATTCCTTATAGTAGCAGATTTAAAGAGCTTAATCACTTTGGTTTATTGAGAATAGGATTGATGTGTGATTTGGTTATACTGGAGTAAGTATCTTTGTGGGAGAAAGTAAAAGGCTGTTTAATGTAACAAAGGCTTGAAAAGAATCAATATCTTGAAGCTAATGCTGGACAAACTTAAATGGAAAATAAGGTGTAAAATGTTAATAGTGTGGGTGACTGTCCACCAAAATATACTATCAAGAGAAAATGAGGATTTTTCATCTCTGTCTTTGTTCACGTTGGGAATGATTGTTTTTTCCTGAAAGATGCACTTTATCAAAACATAAATTATACTTCAGTTAAAATGCCAATACTTTACTCCCTTCAGAAGTAAGCTGGTGAAGCTCAATGGCTTGTGGTGTACAAGACATCCACCTAAATTCATTAAGAGTTTCCAGTCTTAAGTCCTATGAATGTTTATCTTAGGATCCTACTATCTTTTCTTGATGTACCTGTGTAAAGAATAATGACAATCTGTATGTCATGGAAACATCTATGTGGAACTTAGATATCGACGGTCCCTCCCCTTCTCAGGATAGAGTATTGAAAGGCAGGAACTGTACAGAAGTGGAGCTTGTGCCTTCTAAAAAAGTTTTATTTATTTATTACGCCACTAGTAAAAATTAAAGTGGGAACACTTTACCTCCCAACCTGCCCTGCTCATTTGCATATCTAGGGTAACCTAGTAAGTGTAGAGCTAGGATAAAAATAATGTTTTGTTTCTTGTTCTGATTTAGCTTCTAAAATGCTTTTCCTCTTGTTTAGTCACTCAAGTGTCCATTGTATGGCAAGTACATATCGTGCAACGGTAGTGCATATAGACAGGACTAAACTGGTCAGTGTTCTAATGTAGCTCAAAGTTATTTCAATATGCATTTCAGATAAATAATTGACCATTTTTAATCATAGGTAGTATTTTTGTTTTACATACATGTCTTCAGATGCATAAAGTGTTTACTATTCGTACTTTTCACAAATACTAATATCCATATTTATGATCTTATTAACATGTGTGAAATTTCCATACAAGTCAATCTAGATGCAGTATACTCATCAATAAAACCTGCAAGACTATCATGCCACCTTTTATACACTTCCATCTGCCTCCTCACAAAGTAAAAGAAATAGAAATGAGGAAAATTGAGTTGCAGTGTGTACCTTCAGCTCAACAGATTTGAACATTGTCAAGCGGGGTGAAGAAATTAATAAGAGAAATCCCTCACAGAAAATACTGACCATGAAAATTGTCAATCATCTTGATTAATAATCTCATAATGTTATATTAACATAATATCAAAAAGGGAGTCCATTAGTACGTGTCATAAACATTTTGTATAGTTTCATACAATAAGTTGGAAGGCAACGCAGGACTTGGAGCATGGGTGACGTATATTTCGATCATGTAATTTATAGGAACATCATGAACTTGAAATGTAGTTAATATAAAAAAAAAGTTGAAACATATTTTAAGTAATTTTAAGTACCTCATGCTTTTTTATTCTCCTGCCAACCACATTGGCTTTACGTCAATTTACATAATATCTTTCTTATGGAGCGTTTAGTCTTTGCTGTTCATCCAAAATGAAAGTAGCATAACACATTTGTATGAAAAACCAAAAATATTTTGATTCTTAATTACTGTACAATATACACTTTAACATAACAAAATTGTCATGCTGCTCATTATAACTGCTCGTGTTATCAGTAAGAGAGAAAGGCATAAACAATTATTGCATATGGCCAGTCTATCTCAAAGCAAAATCACTATGCCGCTCTAGTAAATGAAAAAGCCTTCATACTTTGCAGGTATGCAGATTGTTTTAGCTGTGCATGTATTTGAATATCTATCACTCTTCAGTTGTGCATTTCCATAGTATTAAATTCTTAGACATTTTTAACTGCAGTGATCCTTGATGCACATACAGAATAGTAATGCTGGCACGAAAACTTTTCTCAGTTTTTTCTCAAAACATAATCAGAGGAGGGAGTTCAAGATACTTTATTTTACCCTTTTTGGTCCAGAACTACATTAGTAATACTAATGCATTTTTGGGAAAGGGAAGAAATATACATAAAACAAAAATACTGCTTGAATAGAGCTAGTACAGCTTTTCGAAGTACGTGAGAGTGCAAACCTTGATACTTACGGAAGCACAGAGGTTGTTCCGTATGTATATGTTTATTTACTGGTATGGAACTGAAGTAGTGTCACAATCAGTCAGGAACATGTCTTTCAACTCCTTGTTTTTCCTAAGGCCGTAATTCACCATCAGACTTACTGTGAGTGTAAAAGCATGTCTGTCAGTGAAGTTGCAATAATTTATAACCTCCAATATGTTACTGCCATTGTGTATGATAAATATAACCCATCTTAAGGCCTCAGGGATGCATGCAAGCTGCTAGAAGAGGTTGAATGAATTACAGAATATTGGTTCTGGTAGTCTGTGTTCCATCTAAACAAGCAGCAAGAAGGGAGGGAAGGCCCCTATGGACTTACAAGGCCAATCTAATTACTTTTATTCAGCTAATGCCAGGATTTACAGTGCTGATGGGTTGATGGTTCTGTGGTTAATGAAGTTTGGAGATGATTTTCCTTAGTATTCAAAATGCTAATTCTTGTAGCTTTCCAGAGTGTCTTCTGTGGGATGTGCCAAAGAGATAATAAAGAATATAGAGAATTACTAATAGAGTCATAAGTAAAAGAATTAGCATGCCGTGAACTAAATGTAAGTGCATGGATTCTGTTGCTACACAGGTAGAAGGGGCTTTTAGTACTGCAGCATTAGGTGAACATACAAAAAGCAGGCTTCCCGTGTTTTCTGCCGGGTGAGGACTTTTTATTGCTTGTGATGATGTGATGAAATGATTCAAACGCTTACATAATTTTCTACAGCATTAGGAGTAAAAAGCCCCTCAAATTATAGTACGCATGTAATTGTTATCTATGGTAATTTTCAGTGCTAAATTTTCAAAATTTAGTCTCCAAAAATAGGCATCTGAGTCCAATGTGTTAATGTTCTAATTCACAGAAGTGCTGAGCACTCAGAACTGCTGCTGAATTTGGTGGGATATGAAGGTTCAGCCCACAGATCATATTGCTTTGGAGTCAAATGCCTAAACTTCACATAAGTGTGAGAATTTTAGTTTTCAGTAGTTCTAGTAAAAATAATTGTAAGTACTTTTAAATAGTGAAATTTTGTTTGAGGTTTTGTTGGCATATTTGTTTCTTAACAAAACTATTGTGAAAATGTTTTTCAATTAGCTGCAACTCCTCCCCAGCTCTTATTCAACTCAGAATTTTAGGTCTGTCAATCTGACAGCTTTGTTAAAAAACATTCTTGGGCAGTGTCATCATGAAAATAGATCCACCCACACAAATTTTCATAACGCTGCTTCGGTCTAGCATTTTGCAGTAGTGATGGGATGGCAGGTGTGCTAACATGCTAATCAATAATACTGTGCAAAAGTTTGTCATACGTGGTTTGTAACTTAAAGTCTGTGATAAAATGCCTTCAGTTAGAAAGAATACTTAAGGATCCAACTTTTCCATAAAGCAGGATCCTGATAAATCTTCCATCATATTAGTCCATTTAATGGCTAATGATCATTGCGGTACACTTTTTTTAGATAAGCAGGTATTGAATAGAAACATGTTCTTTACAGCCATCATCAGAGAGAGATATCAGTAAGTGTGTATTTTGGTCCTTACTGCATTATCTACTACTACGCTACACTTGCTGTTCCCAGACGTCCCGGGACACTGCTCTTCCTAGTTCTCCAATAGATTTGACTTAGTTTCCTCCTGTTTCTGTCTAGACAAGCCCTTTGGGATTAAAGGTGTTTTGAATATTCTAGTAATAGTCTTTATGGTATTCCCAGTCATCAATGTAGAACCCTGCTAAATCATGTTCTAATAGAATCTCATGTTATTTCTGTGAATAAGTTGTAGCTTATAGTTCTCATCTGTTCTTTTTCCTGAGCTTCCCTAAGCCCTTGTCTAGACAAGAATTTCGAAGCTCAGCCACTGGGTTCCGATGTCTCTTGCTGTGTCCTTCTTTGCCCCTTGATATCTGTAAGCTTCCCGGTTATATCAGTGCTCTACCTTGCCAAGTGTGTTTATGCAGATATGCTCCTTCAAGAGTATGTAAATTGATTTTACTTATTTTTTAAATTGGTTTTTGCAATGTTGACTGAGATAAAATTATTCCTCTTCTATTTTTTTTCTGTATCATCTTTCATAAATTAAAAATTCAACACCGGTGCAGTGGTTGTGCATCTTATCCCAAACACACATTGTGCAGAGCCAGAGGTTTCTGCCCTTGCTTTAACTTAACAGCTGGTGATATTTGTTGTGCTAATTCACTTACATGGAAACACTGATGCAAGTGTTACAAATTGGGAGTTTGGGTTTTTTTCCAATTTTTAGCACAAGACAAAAACATGGTGTCTTTTTCCCTCTAGTCTCACTTGGCAAGGGGAGCAGGGGTGAGGCTAAGGATTGAACGCGGGGGAGACAGACAGAGTTGCCCTGTGGGAAGCGCAGATGAACAGCCTGCCCTTTCATCACAAAGGCCAATGCTCTCGACCAGGTGTAACTCATTTCAGTAGATCAGAGGCAACTGCAGTTTCCTGGTCAGAAGGCAGCTAGGTCTTGCCTCCTCTTCCTGTCTTTCTTTAATTAACCTGCATGTCAATCCTTTCGCCTTCTACAGATCTGAGGAAAAGCAAGCCCTGTCAGAAATAATTACAAAAGGGTATTATAGAAGCACATTACAGAGAAAATCCTGGGCAGACAGGAACAAACTGTGGTGTGGTCCTTAAATGGTGTTTATAGGAACTATTAGAGAATTAGGGAGTTTTTGTTTTTTTTTTTCCTTTGTGTGAGAGAGAGTGGCTGGGAAGAGAGTGAGTTCTGGAAAGGAAATGTAATGGGCTTGATGGAGTGGGGTAAAGAGGTTAGATAAACAGCTACAGCAATCAGGACAGGCTGGTGTTAGTCTACCCTTGTGTGCAAAAGGATGACTACTAAGTACACTCACTGAGAACTGTTTCAGCACGATATCTTAAGGCTTGTCTCAAGGCACTGTTAGTTCATGGGAAAGAAAGCTTTTTCTCTAGACCAGCTCTCTGTCATAAACACGAATGCCTGATGTGAATTGAATAAGCTTGGCCACATAGGGAAAATTTTAAACTCCAATGCGTTTGATTTTGTAGCTAAAATGCAGTGGCAATATAATTGTTCAAATCACCATGGTTTAATGGGTATGAATCCAGTCACCCTGTACTTCCAGTGACTTGCTTATGGCCTTCTTCAGTCAAGTAATTCAGAAGGGTTACTCAAACTTATTAACTCAGCTACCTGGCTAAGTGAAACCAGGTCCAAAGGCTTAAAGGGGTCATACAGACGGTAACAGTTATGTTAGCACACAGCTTTGCGGAATATTTCTCATATCACTTTTATTCACTGATTTGACTTCACATTTTTGTAATGCGATATTTATTACATTAAACACATGTCATCAAGGCTTCCTAGGTGGCTTATTCTCATTTTTTGCAATTGTTCTCTTCAGTGTACATTGTGCTTCAAAGTTAGGTGACTAATTATGCATTTCCACTTGAATCGGCCTCTTTGACTGTTTTTACACTTTTTTTTTTTTTTATTTCATTGTGTTTGCCATCATTTTTCTATCTGGAGAGGCAGAGATTAAATTGTTCTCAATAATCTTTTTAGTGCATGATCTGTGATGTGAAATTTCTACATCTATAAGTTCATATCTGCTCTTTTTTCATTTTCTTTCTTTCCCAGCTTCAGTCTAGAGTATATAATTGTAACCAATTCCTCTGGTTCTAGTGTTAAATATTAGTTCCTATATTGTCGAAGGATAAATTCTTTTCTTAATTTCATATTATGATTTCCACAGCCTCAGGACTGAATTATAGATATAGAATATATGGATATAGAGTTCTATAACATGTATAGATAGATATAGGATTCTATAATATAGAATTTTATTCTGATACTGTAGAATATCAGAATAAAAATTAGATCTTCATATTTTGGAAAAGCAACTGTGGAGTAAGTCTCTGTCATTTTAAAATACCTTAATAATTTTTTAATCTTTTTAAACTCTTTAATGGAAAGCTAAATAGTTTGATGTAATTTGATAGATTCTAATTGAAGAGTAAGCATCTATTCTGTATTATGGAACATAGAGATAACAGATAGTGACCTCCTTTGCTGGCTACTTATTTTCCAAAGCAAAAACTCCTGTGACAACAATGTTTTACAGTCATTTTATTTCTATTATACCATGTGATATAATGAAAATGCAATAATAGTGGTTGATGGATATTTTTTATGTTAAGAGTACAGTTTGCTTATTGTACCATTGTTGCCAATCTTCATTTTAATTGTCAGGCTTAAGTGCTTCCACCATAGGAAAAATAGATTATCCATAGTCTGCTGTTTTTTTCTAACATCGTTTTGTGAGTAAGCTAATTTTCAGTGAATACTAGTGAAGTATCAATGACATTATCTCTTGACTATTTTTCCCAGCAATTTATACTTTTTATTAAAAGTATAGGTGTGTTTTGTCAAATTCCTTCTTGATGCAATATGTACCACCTTACATAGTAAATATTTATCAGTCTTATTGATATAAATCTTTAATTTTAAATGCAGTGAGCTTTAATGTTTCATCTTTTTTCTTTTTTAGGTTTAGGAAAATAAGAATGAATGGCTAATTATGTTTTTATGGTACTTCTGTTGAATTGTGATTTCACTTTAACAGCATATCTGACTAAGAACAAGGAACTGAATTTGTGAAATGTCAATACAATGTGCATAGAAAAAGGCAATGTGTAGAAAAATTTCAACACATTCCATATACATCTCCTAGAGTGTGGAATATGTAATGAATCAAATTTTTCAAAAGCACTCAGGAGCTTCAATCATTAGATTTCTTAAAAATATCAACCTTTAGTTTTGGCAAACTTAAGCAAAAAAATGACAACAGCTTGCTAATGCAGTGTTCTGTTTAGATTCTGGAAGCTTAGATGTACTGAAATTAAGTGAAGGCCAGGACATCAACATGTTAGAAAGTTCCCTCTGAAGTCAGAGGGAAAAATTCTTGTTGCCATAAATGTTTTCTTCAATACAGACAAGAATAATAAGAATAATAAAGATAAAAGCTTGTTATTAGTTATTGATCCTACTAGTACTCAGGCATTGGAACAAGCTATCCAGAGATTTGAAATCTTTGTTCGTGGAAGTATTCAGAACAGGTTAGACAAAAAGGCTCTCAATACAACTGAGCTTTCTTTAGTGAGTGGGTTGGATCAGATAATTTTATGATATTCCTACCGGTTGAAGAATTTTACGGTGTTTTTGGTCGCTATTTACGCAAGGCTCCATCTCATGTGCTTAACTCTGCAGGTGAATAACCTAGCTGAAATCCATGGAGTGTAGAAAATATGTAGCAGAAATATTTACAACACTGAGACTGTAGTTTGACCCATCTGATTTCTTTGCTGTGCATCACAGTATGCCTAGGAGAAAACAGAAAGCTGGAATCAGATGCCCTGTTTTGCCAGACTAAACTTTGCCAGTAGTTGATTTATTAAAAGGAATTTGATATTCAGGGATTGGAAAGAATTGAACTCCAGAGGAAAATACCCCAGCAATTTAGTTAAAATCGATAGCTCTGGTCATTCAGTTTCAACAGTACAGCATCCGTCATGGTGATTAGAATCTATAATTTGCAACAGACTTATATGTGCTACATCAAGTTTGTTATGGGTTTTGGCTATACAGAAAGGGAGAAACTTCTGCCATTTTAGCTTGTTAGGAAATTAATGAGTTTGATAGCTTCTCTCCAGCTGAAGCAGGGAAACTTTTCTAATGTGAGGTTGGTTCGTAGCAACAATCTGAAAACAGAAGACTGAATCTCTTCTTGAGCCTAATAATTTGATCTCTCAAGACTAGCTGCTTTTATAGGAAAAATCACTGTTCACAGGACAATAAACGGTTGTGAAGATGTATGGTAAACTAATTTAACCTGACCTCCAGAGATCCTTACATTTGTAGCTTCTGTCATCCTCTACTGCATTAGTAGCAGATACCAAGGATATGATTCTTCTCATTTTGCTTTTACATTGTTATGTTCATATTCAGTGATGAGATTGTAGAACTAAGGCCGGCTCTGTGTTCTGTCCGTGTCTTGAGGACTTTTCTGTTGTGACTAGATGAAAAATTACCTGGATATTATTTTTATTACGAATAAATAGAAGGACTGTTTTTCATCTTTTGCTAAATCAATGTTTTTCGAGTAAGAAAAGAGACATTATTTTATTTTCATAACAGTGGGAAAGTATACATACATAGTATGTATCATTTATGTTGTGACACATATATATATGTTATAGTACATACTGTGTATGCCATAACTCCTATTCCCAACTGTTTGGATGGTACACTTGCAAAGTCTGCAAGTTCAGTTTCTAAATTTTTGGGCTCCTCATCTGCTTGCCTTAAACAATTTACTAGGTTGCTGGCTTTGTCAGCGGTGCTTAAATCCATCTTGACTCAGTAACCTTTTTCCTAGTCGGTAACATTTGCATGCACAGTGCAACAGTTTGTAAGTGCATACCTGTACACCTAAGAAAGTGTTCACATCTTTAATATACAATTAATGAAACAACATACTAGCCTTGTTAAATTGCACATAGTGACCAAAAGTGGTACGAGTCATGACTGTAAGTTCTGTCCCTGTGAAAAGGATGGAATTGTTTGGCTGGAAAAAGAATGTGTATTTCACTATTTAAGAATAGTACAATTGGAGGCTTTATAACTGGAATATGTAATATTTTTTTACCTGTCAAATTCAAAAGGTGCTGACAGGTTTTTCTGCAAATCTTCTGAGCAATTTCAAGAGGCCAGAAAATAATTTCTGCTGTCGATTAAGCTGATTTTATCTTGATCTAAATTTCTGTGGCAATTTGCTAAATAAAAAGATAAATATTTCAAAAAGTTATCAGCGTATAAAAACAGGGATACCAAAAGTAATTGTTCTGCAACTGGAACAACAATAAGTTCTATTAAAAACTTTATACAGTAAGTGAAATTTTAGTTTTCTTGATAAAACTAGTTTTGGTGTTCTCTGAATTGCTACCCTGCGTAATTAGTTGATATATTTGGGAACGGTGATAAAAATAGAGTGACCATCTACAATTAAGGGTAATTAAGAAAAAATTCTCGAAAACAGCATACCTATTGAAAAACATGAAACAAATCTTTTTGTAAGGGAACACACACTACGTTATAGTGTTACAGAATCATACTTTTTTTTGTCACAGGGTAGGATCTGTTATGTGAGTGTTGCGTTAAAATAAATTACCTAGTCAACTATTTCTTTCTGAGCTTACTGGAATCGGGCTATGAAGTACTGGGCCTAACGTACATGCCTTAAAACAGGCTAGGTGGTCACCCTATTGTTCAGGTCACATTTTTACATTCAGAACAGCTATGAAGGTGAGTAAGGTAAAGGCAATTCGGAATTACCACAATTTCTGCCAGAAAACCTGCTTTATTCAGCAGAAAGATGTCTTTTACTAGAAAAGCAGCAGAAGGTGGCTGAATAAATCACTCATATCAATGCATCCCTTATATTACCCACGTTCATTCAGTCCAATACATTATGCATTCAAATCAGGGGAAGTTGTGTGGTTTAGATCCTGTGCACTGCACTGAAAAATTCACCTCTACCTATCTGTGTGTTTATTATCTTCAGTTATTCATCAGTTACTGAACGCTATGGACATTTTGAAATTACCCTATATCTCATTATTTCATCCATTGTTTTTTTGCAAAAAACATTGAAAATTCAGGTTTGCTTTGAAAACTCAAATGAGATTGTTTTGAATGAAATAACAAAATGCTTATTAAAAAGGACCGATGGGATTTCAGACTTGTTACTGTAATTTATAATTCCTCCCCCTTCTTCTCTTTCTCATCCTTTTTGTCCTCCTCTACAAGCATCTTTTTCCCCCCAGAGTAATACCGGTGCTATGTACAGTATTTTATTTACAGTAGTATAAACATTTTCAGCCTGTGACTTCATTGCTGAAATAACTCACCTCTTTCATATCAACTCTTACCTAGGAGCCGTACAGCAGACTCATTGATGTAGGTTTTTTTCTGCATGGCAGCCCAGGCCAAGCTGTGGTTTCATTGCATGATGCAACTTCACCTTTTTTGGTTGTCTTTGGGATTAATTATAACCTATTCTTGTATTGCCTGTGCATGCCAACGTGCTTACCATAATGGTGTAAACACTGAATGCAGTCTAAGCATTAAGTGCATGAACTGGAATTAAAAGAACCCATAAAACTAGAAAGTTTGAGCAAATGTAAATTATGCTTATCGATATCTTTAGTTAAGCTTTTATAGAATGAATAGGACATAATATGTATCAGATCTATATATTTAAAATTTCCAGCATATTACGGTAGTTTATTGACTAGATAGACAATTGCAGTGTGGTCAAGGTGTGGGAAAGAAAGAGTGTACTGACTATTCTGTTGTGACAACGGCTGAATGATGCCAGTAGTGTTCAGAAAGATAAACCTTTCCCTGCTGTCAACTTTAGCAGCAGGTGACAGTGAAAAGAGGTAAGATTATACATAATCATTTATTAAAAGTCAGAATTTGGGAAGAATTTTGAAGTGCAACTTTTTTTTTTACAGTATTAAATAGCCTGCAAAATAATTTAAAATGTATTGATTTACAAAACTACTAAAATGAAATTTCATATGAAGGATCGTACCGCTGCTCTAAGTTTCTTTTACAAATGACATTGTGACCATCCTAAGCAACCTGTTATTCATATGTTCTTAAATATATTCAAATAAATCTTTCATCATCACAGTAGGAGATATGATTTAATGCTAATCCTATTGTTTCCTGAGAAAATGATGAAACGGCACTTTGGAAAGTGACTTGAAACATTGTGTCTGAACACAATTTTGTAGTGCTCTTGATCCGTGCAAATGTTGAGTGTATGTGTTCAGAGGTTACATTTTGTCCTTTTTGGGGGGGCGGTGTCAAAATTAATTCTCAGATTGCAAATTAATATTTAACTTGGTAAAGAAACATTATTTATCCCGTACATTTAACTTTGAGGCCCTATAATATAAAATGTTATGATGTTTGAAAAAAGGTACAGATATATATAAAGCCGCAATATGGTCTTAGTGTGTACTTTTAAGCGGGTAACTGAAAACATGCAATATATTCAAAACAATAAAAAAGGGAAGTAATTTCCACGACTGTTGTCATGCCACCCACATGCTGATACTGTGCTGCCCTGAGAATGTTTATTATTTAGGATTACTTAGGATTTTTATTTTTTTTATGTTATTCCTATATTCCTCATAATGACAGTTACTATTATTATTATAACGAAGGAAAATTCTTTTAGGACTGTAAAACTGAGCAGGCCTATATCTATACAGCAACATGAAGTTCTTCCTCCTGAAATCGGTGCAAAATGGATTATTACACCAGTCCTTTTGACTTTCCAGTAGCTCAGTGTGTAAGCCTAACTACGCATCCATTTTCCCATGCACAGCAGCCAGGATAAAAAGGTGTTGGATGATACAGTGCAAGCCATTTTGAGATGGTGTTAGAAAAAAGGGGACACTATATATTCATTTTTAACATCATTATAATCCTCTTCTTACATTGATGTAAAGCAGTTTTATATCAGGCTTGTGATAATTGATTTGAGTGACTGCTACAGGTGTTGGCAATACCTTATTCCATTTGTTAATGGAGATAAAGTGACTGCTAAAAAAGAAAGGCATAGTGTCATTATCTGCCTAAAAAGGGCTTTGCCTTTCCCATTTAGAAAAGCCACTGTGACTGAGACTGTCACTCAGGCTCCAGGCTAGTTTTCTTGTCTGAAAAGTTGAACTAGGAAAGAGTTGAGTTATTTTTTTAATTTCTTCTTTTTTCGTTTAAACTGTTTCTATTCTTTTGCAAAGTGAATGTGGCTCTTCAGTCTTTCATAAAATCTGCATTTTGCCTTAAGAATACGGTAAGTTGCTCTTAAGACAGTCCTGGTAAATAATCAGGTCCCACAGCTGGAACAGCTGTGACATGAAAATTTCTAAGTAGGAAAATTTACTTTAAAAGGTATGTGCAATGAAAACTTGCCAGGAGGCCAGGGAAAGAAGAAGGGGAACTGATAGAAAGGACTGTCCTAAGTGTTTTTACATGCTGGGAGTGAATGTTACCTGGGTTACGCCTGCAGAATTTAAACGGATATACTGTGATGCTCAGGATATATCCAAAGATCTCAGATGGTTACTCTTGGTAGTTGAAAGGTTTTTTTACTTCAGCTCACCTGTCCGTTATTTCTAGTAAAGTGGAACAAGTACACAAATACACCCGTGATAATTTACAAGGATACCAGCTGTGTAATAGTTTGGATTGGGAGTAGTTGAGTTGCATGACCTGTGGCACCCTAAATGTATCTTAGGTATTAAATTACGAAGGTGCTTAAAAGGACCCTTACGCTGATGGGCTGTATAAGGCTAAAAGGTCCTCGTGAGGAACGAGAGAGAGAATCCGAAATGATGAAAATTCGTTTGGGACTAATATATTTTCTAGTGTTATGCAGATTTTTTGAAGGAATGTACATGGTTCATGTTTACAGTTATGCTTTCGTTTGAAATAAGAAACAATATATCCTGCCTGGCATAACTGTGTATTAGGACTGCTTTAGAATTACCATTAACACAATACGGATAGCTTTTTATGGATAATAATACAT
The DNA here is from genome assembly GCF_000699105.1 of Pygoscelis adeliae. NCBI lineage: Eukaryota > Metazoa > Chordata > Aves > Sphenisciformes > Spheniscidae > Pygoscelis > Pygoscelis adeliae. Next base: position 5,488,858 of record NW_008825162.1, read on the forward strand.
TTGGGTGCATGCAGTAAAAAGCATGACCAAAAAAGCTGATCCAGTAACGTCATGTCAAGTTTCTACCACTTTGCAGTACTTCTGGCTTTCATTGCTCAATTACATTATTCACTGACATTAAAGTCCAATAATACGCCTTACGTTCAAGTTTATTGCTACTCAGTAAAAACTAGATAGTAGCCAGATATTTTCATTGAAATATCACAGGAGGGAATTCCAGAAAAGACAGTCAGATGAATGAACTGGAAATAGTTTAACACTCCAATTCATCTGGTACTCTTGTCACTTTCAGTTAGGATCATTGAATTCAGACTGAATTTCATAGGGCAAGATTAGTTTTTTTTTAATTACAGTGTGTAAGCAAGCAAGAAACCTATAGAAAGAATACTCAAAATCATCTGGAGGAATCTGTTACGCATGTCAAGCAGAAAATCAGAGTTGAGTTTTATGATGATATACAAAAGAAAAATGATTAATAATCTTAATTTGGAGTCAGGATAGATAGAGGACATTCTCATTTTTGAAGATCGTATGAGATTTTTCAAAGAGTGCAGTCAGATGAGGGAGACTTCTAAAAGTTGGACAACAGTATCAACAGAATAGAAGGGTAATAAAAGGCACTGAGATGGAAGAGTAGTTGGAGCTGGAAACCGATGATGATGGTGGGCTGTTGAAAACTTTGGTTTGAGTAAAGTGGATAGTAAATATGAAAAGCACCTTTGGGTAATTTTAAAAGATAGCAGCTGCAAAATAGAATCACATAAAATAGAGCAAGGAGGAATCTCAGGAGGTCGCTCTTCCTTCTGCTGCAAGGTAAGAGTGGCTATACATAAATTTATTCAAACAGTCGCTGGTCTAAGAGATCAATGGTTTGTAGGCCCTCTCCCACAGAAGGAGGAAATTTTAGAAATATCACACATGTAGATCATTGTATCGACATACGCAAATGCAAGGACTGTAAGTCGTCCATATATCCCAGGCTGAAAAGTCTTTACCACCGTTTTAAAAATCTGAGATTCACCATTCTCCCTAAAGAACCTATTCCAGTGTTTAACTATGTTTTAATTGAAAACGTTTTATGCTTCTGATATACTTCTGACTAACTTGATCCATTTCCATTTGTTCAATTCAATGTGAACATGGAAAAGGGATTAGTATTCTTTTTGCAGCATAGAATGATGTGTTTGCATTTTCATGTCACCAATTATTTTCTGTTCTCTGGAGTAAAGAGCTACAGCAACTTATTACTTCTTTGATAAAGAGTATGAAAAAACAATTATATTAAATAATAATAGACAAGAAGTAATAGAAAGTGGTCTTATTATGAAGTAGAAACATGCAAGATTGTCAGCTTTAGTAAATAGGGTATGCAGTTTAACAGAATCTTTCTATAATGCAGTCAGCATACTAGATATAACTGAAGTGGCTTATTAAATGTCAAAAAAGGTAATAATATAATGTTAGTTGAAACAGTATACTGGTGTTTTTCTCTTTAATATGTCAGTAGTCTCACATAAAAACCTTTGATTAAAAATGGGATCCCTGGCATTGTTGCTCTATCGTTCTCTTAGAATTGGCTTGTCATCAGGGAGATTGTTTTGTCAAGGTAATGTAATACTATTTGCAGTTGCCAGTGTTCTCATCTTATGGTAAGCAATTAACAAATCTAATGCAAAATAAAATAATATACTCTTCCTACTTACGTATGTGGTTCTCAGCAAACCTTTTCACGTGCAGTTATCTTGGGTAGGATGAAGATCTTAATGGTGTATTTTGCAAGAAAGCGCATGCTCTGTCTTCTGTACACTACTGAAAGAACATAGAAGAGTTATGGAGATTGACTCTGGGCCGTTTACTTCTGCCTGATTTAGCACTCAGATCCTGGTCGTTTACCTGTTCTGCAGGAATCTTCTATAGCTTTTGTTTGTGAAAGTCGGTAATTAGAGAAGACCTATGCTGCAGGCAGTACTGCATGTACATACACCCTGATGAATTAAGAATTATGCTGTTTTCAGAGTGAGCAATTTTAATGTGCGTATTTTCTGTATGTCCCAGCTGTTCAATATAAAAATGTAAATAAAAGTTTCTTCTTATCGTACTTGTATACAATTTTGTGTTTGGGCTGAGGAAGATAAGAATTTGATTTTGCCTGAGTTCTGTGGTAGGTTGGCTTATGTTTTACTAGGGCAGTCTATGAAGAAGCATGATGTACTTAAAATTCATGGAAAACTTGAAAAAGAAAGATGAAAACTGACAACATCATACTGAATTTTACCAAGTTGTGTTAGTTCATTTAGGTAAAATAAGTAAGTACTAGCAATGTTACTTGACTCTTGCCGCTTGGGATGTTGTCAGTCGCAAATAGCTCTGTAAAAGTCAGTAGAGTTATGCCAGGCAAAATCTTGGGCATCTGAGATGGGCATCAGGAAAGTATACCTTTGCTCTGCAGTTGTACCGACTTAACTTGGCTCTTAATTTCGTACATGGATGTGACAGAAATTAAAATTAAGAGCCTCTCTTTCTTTCCCACTGGAAGTCCTCCTCTGTCTCAGTTTCTAAACTGAATTAATTTTGTATTAAAAACTGTCAGGTCGCAGCATTTAAATATATTTTAAAATTTAAAACAAATTAACATTCAAAGGAAAAAACCCCACGCTTTTATGCCCCGTTCTTTATCACATGATCCAGAAAAGTGAAAGAATCATAAGGAAGAACAATATGTCTATGGCTCTGATTCTTAGAAAAATCTTTACTAAATGATGCTGTTGTACCAATTTATTACCAATTGATCTGGTTTTGTTGTTGCTTATTTCTTCTGACAGTGGATTTTTTTTTTTTGAAGGTGGATGAGGAAACCTGTTAATTTTACCCCGAATCAATCTAAAAGCTTGTCAAGGTTCCCCAGTGTGCTAGGGAGATAATATAGAAGTACTTAGTTATAGAAAGCATCTGCAGAACAGATGAGTCATGATGCATTTTTTAATTAGGTTGGAAATAGAAGAGTAATATTCTAATGCCAGCTTGTGGTCTGTCGGACTTTAACAGAAGATGTTGTGATAGAAATTAGGAAAGGGAAATAAGGACAGGCACTTGCATAGTTCCTCCTTTTTTCTGAAAAGCAGTTCCCTTGAGGTGCTTGCAATTTTTAAGGTGTAGATTAAGCAATAGTCTAAGAAATCTTGGAAGCTAGCTTTATCTCACGTTATTTGGCAGTTCATCTCTTACTTTGGTCAGATTTATATTTTGCTTATTTACTTTAAAATTGAACAAAGAGGATACTGATTGTTGATGTAATTAAAGGACAGCTTAGTGTGTATGAGCCTAAGGTCAGCAATGCATTTTCAAAAGGAGTGTGAAAGAGAGAGATACATATCAAAGTGAAGAAGGGAGGCCACTCCACATGTACACAAGGCAGGAGTGGAGATGGAAACAAAGACAGTAAGGCAGAGTAATCCAAAATAAATTCATCGCATGCTGAAGTTGAGGAGTTCTTGTGACTGGAAAGATAAATACGGGTTAATTCATTAAGCAAAGGAGAGTCAAAATCGAGAATTTAAAAAAAAGGTACTTGGCAAAGTCCCAAGGAGTTATGCAGGTATATCTATCTGAAGCTTTTTGAAGGAAGAGGAGGATAAAGTAATTGGCAATATAGAGTCCAGACAGGAGGAAGGTAGAATAAAAAAAGGTGAGACAACCAAGCATGGTCACCATCTTAGCTATGAGTATAAAAAAGAAGTTCTGGGATTTGACACCGAAACGTGTTGGGAGCAGAAAGTTCTCTGTGTGTATGTGTATATGTGCATAGGAGAAACAGTTAGCTAAGGGTTTAGAGGTAGGAGGTTGAGTGGTCAAAAAGGATTTAAATGTATCATTATCAGTGACAAGATAAGAAGATACAGGAAATGGTCATAGCATCATCCTTGGCTATCAGGTCATAACTGTCTGCAAAATTCAGTGAGAAAGGGATTGTTCCTCCTTCACTCACTAGCTCCACGTACACAAAACCTCTTAGAAAATATCTATAGCTAGGGACGTAATGATCCCATGGAGTTTTATGGATCCCAAGACTTAGGGCTGTGACGGCAGATTACACGGCACTTCTGCTGTGGGCAAAGTGGGTCTTCCCTGCGCCTTCACTAAAGCATTGTTCCGACCCAGCTGGCTGCTCTTCCTTTTTGGGAAGGAAACCAACTTAACTCTCCCTGCGTATCCTGCAGTGCTAACTGAGAATGCTAGTAGCAAAACTTCCCCGGTGGCGGACCGCATCGTGTCAAGGGAGAGTGAAGTAATTTAGAAGACATTTGCCATCAAAAGATTAACGAGCTTATTGATGTTATGACTTAAAGAAAGGCCTTCTAAACTGAGTCATTTACCAAGGCATTTTGCATTTAGATCATCAGTACGCATACTGCAAGAAAATGCTTTTTGTTTTCTTACTGTGGGACTAATTTGGTTAATAAATGAAAGCCGTTTGAAGTAAAAAAAAAAGTTATGCTCTCTGTCACTCTGAGATGTTTGACACCTTTGATTCTTATTTAGTCTTGCTGATTAATTTTAATTATGGTATTTGTTTCAATAGGTTGACACTTGACAGGCATCCATGTTTATAATTTTGCTATATGTTCATGCCTGTTTCAGTAAAGAAGATTTTAACTGCTTATTCCCTTCTGAGCTGTGCAACTAAACCATAGTTAAAGGAACAGAAAGTATTCTGCACTCAAAGAACATTGCTTTTTCTAAATGATAAATCTGGCTTTTCCCTTAGTTTTACTTTAGTAATACGTCACTGAAACACAGTTAAAAAGCCTAACCATAACCCCCTTAATTTTTTTTTTGCTGTACTGTTAAAAATATGTGTTAAAGGAGTATAAACGGACACTGTCATATCAAATTTGTGCCAAACTTATTTTTTACTCTAAACTTCATAAAATTGGGTTTGTTCTATAAATTTGAGGGAATTCAGTATTACAAAGGAGCTTCCAGTAAAACAAAATAGTTGGAAAAAAAAAGACAACTATAGAGTTTTATCAACAAAGAAAATGTACATGCCCAAATTAACACATATTAATTGCATTCAAACACAATTTGGAAGTGAGAAGTGAATGGAATGTCCTCAAGTGATGAGATACTAAAGAGCTTCTAAATATTGAGTGGTTTCTCTCAATTATTTATTCATTTGTGTTGATTATATTTGAGCAGCCTCTACTTGTACATAATTATAATTTGATTTTAAAATTCAGTCTCATCAATGGACAATGCTTCTGATAGAAACTGCACATTTTACTGTTTTTTCATAGAATGTGCTACTGTGCCATCTAAAAACTGTCATGAGCAAAGAAAATTAAAAACTTCCTAATTTTTCATAGTATCAGGTTGTTTTATTTTTTTCTCAGGCACCTTAAGTTTGTAACAATTTTTTTTAGTTCCAACTTCTTCAATTTTATATTTTATTTACTTAATATTAAGATTTAAAATATATTTTAGCTAATTTCAATAATGGGTTTAGCTTTTCCTCCACCATTCAGAAGACAACTTTGCTTCCAAATATTAAAATTGTAAATTAGGACAATTCTCTGAATTTCTAAAAGTTCAATAACTTCTTAAAGTTCCAAAGATGTAGCAGCTGTGGTACAATAGTAACATCAGTACTTTCCTGAAGTTGCAGTAGAAGTAGTTGTCTTTTGTGGTGGTTTATGAATGTTTTACATAGAACTTCTTATCTTCAAAACACTTGGCGAAGTATAACTAGATTAATATGTCTTAAAATTAACCTTTTGCATTTTGGTATATAATTATACATAAATAAAAATTGACATCCATCGTAGTCTTTGCAGGCCTTGTTATTAAAAAGAAAGAAAGAAAAAAAGGCAAAAACCATTAGGAGCAGACTGACATGGCATGTGCCAAAAATACAAGAGCCAACTTCCTCACACAGAAAGAATAGAGAACTGTAAATTGCATATTGGATAGTTATTTGAAGTACTGAATTGGGTGTGCACAACCTTTCCCATTATTATGGGGAACATCTTACGTAAAAATCATCCAGATGAAGTCACCGTGATTGCAAAGCTGGCCTAAAATCTGAATGAACGTAGAATTTCTTCCCCTTACTTCAGTGTGGTCATAATGGCAGTGATTGCACTGTGACATGGATTGATACGTCATGCCAAGGCTTTGAGTGGAAGTTGGAAATGGGCTCTACAGCTCCTATCAAGAGGTGAAATGATACAAGAAAAAACACTCAGGATATTTTCAACTCTGTTGCAATTGCAGAATCCTGGAAATATTCTATGAAGGCTGCTTCTGTGGGAAGTTTCACATTAATATTCTCACTGAAACAAATAATTTCAGAAAACATTAAAATGCATACCATTTTTTGCCCTCTCTCACTCATTCTATGACTATTCAAAGAATAATCCCAGTAGAACCATTTCAAATGCATTAGAAGCGTTCCAAACGAACCAGAAATAAGTGAGAATAATAAATAAATACATGAAATAAACTTGTGACAAAAGTAGTTATATAAACAGGAGTAAATTCTTTTGAATTGAAGTGACAAGGGGTTCGTTCATTTGTTCAGCTGTGGTAAAAGTGTCATGTAAAGTGTTGGCTTCAGGTCGGCTGCAAAAAAGGTTTAAGGACGCTGGGAACACCTTGTCAAAATTTTGCCCCATCTGAGTAAAGTTAAACTGGAGTAATTTTGTTACTCCTCTTGTAGTCACTCGTGCTCGCTGAACTAGTTTATGCCTATGACACCTGTATAACGGGGCTTTATAACTACTAGTATTGCTGTAATAATAAACAGAACAAGTAAATAGAGGTAATGTGAAACTGAAACGGGTAGCAGTGTTTAAAGAGCAGGAGAGGAAGGAAAAGAATTCACAGAGTGTAGTCCATGCCTGAAAAATCAAATAAGGTTCTGTCTTCACTGCAGGTTAGGCAAACTAAGCCCACTGTTATTTCTCTAGATGAGATTTTTATATTAAATTGTAGCACAGAGCACACAGTTGCGGCAAATGGTAACTTGATATAAACGTTGACCTGAAGAAAATTGTCAGTCTCTCAAATGTTGTTTGTGTAGCCCAGGCATTGCTTGTAGCATTTAGTTTATTACATAAAAAGATGGCAGGGCAAAGGGGAATTATAGTCCTTGATAGATTATCAGCAGGATATCCCTACGTTAAGTAAAATAAAATTGGTGCTATGAGTTTTTCTTTTCAAAACACAAGAAGTCATGGCTACAGCGGATTTTTTTCAATTTTTGTGTAGCAAATTAAAGATGCTCTTTCAAAGCGCACATAAATATTGCATTTAGAGTTACATCATTACTGTAATTTTTATCCAGTTTTGTTAAATCTTTCCTATTATTCCATTGACTTTAGTGTAGTTTCTCCTGTTTTTTAGCAGTATAAATGCATAAAACCACACTTGCAATGAAGCACACTTACATGGAAGAGTAATAAAGGCATTTCTAACAGTCTGTTGCCTCCTTCGAAGGTGAAACCTTTGCTGACCTGAAGGGCTGAAATCCCGTAGGACAAGCCATCTCAGGTTAGTTTAGAACAGGGAATATATTACTAGTCCTGGAGACCCCAGCACACTATTGTCTGGAACTCTAAGAACTATAGCACTTGTGGTTTTGGGAAACTTGCTGTAAAGAGGAGTTTCAAATTGGCTGCCTTTCTGCAGCAGGCTGAACGGTGCAATGGTAAAGATTAGTGGCCATATTTTTCTCTCAGCTCAAATGTGAGCTACTGATGAAAACAAAAAATCCAAACCAAAGAATATCACCAAAATTTAATTTGGAAAATTTAAAATCTTGTATAATCCATCCTGTGAGTATAAATAATCATTTCTTTAGCCTTAGTGACATGCCTTTCGGACAAAATCATCATGTAAATAAAGAGGAAAGGACCTTGTGTTTATCTTTGAAATGGATAACTTAGAAATTGAAAGAGAGAGGTGATCTCTGAAATGAAGGATGCTTTAGGGATATGACTAGCAGAAAAAGTAGCTCTGGTATTAGGTAAACAGAAGTCCCAAATCAGGATGGTGGTCCACTGTGCTACGTGTTTTGCAAACAAGACGAAGATGTATTATGCATTAGCTAATTTGTCAGATCTTGTAGGGGTTTTTTTTTGTAAAGGACAATGGTACAACAGTACAGCTGTTAGCTGCAACCTCAGCTGACCTTATCTAGCAGTCATGACAAGTACCAAGTAACTGTGGAAAGGAAGATAATGAAGCTCTATCCTAGTTATAAATCTGTGCAATTCCATTAGCTTCGGTGAATTTCTGCAGCTTTTACAGGAACCTAACCTGGAATTAAGGGTCCAAGCCTCTGTGCTGGTGCAGGGTTGTTCATTCTGCTTCTGCTGTACTTTCTGTGATTTCTGTTCATAGAGTGCATGGTGGCTCAGTGTGTAGCCTACCTTATTTTGACAAAATCCTTTGCTCTCAATAATGCCATACAGAAAATGATCCTGTTGGGTTCTCAGATTATATCCACTCTTTTTGTAGCTAAAGCTGTATTTGTAAAGTATGAGGTGCTGTTTCCCGTCCTGTATGTTAACGTTTGGCTTCTCTTCCCTTCTGCCTGCTTTTGTAAATCAATTCTATGTGAACTGTAACAGAAATGTTTCATAACTTCAATGTCTTTGCAAATAGCTTTTAAAAACCATTTTAATATAATTTCCTATAGCACTGAAGCTTCTTAAAACATAAAGCTCTTGTACATCAGGGAGAATTTTGCTGTATACATTCATGCATCTAAAGACAGGAGAGGGCATGCTGTACTTAACTTGTTTGACCTGAAATGTATACAAGGAATGGAAAATTTGGCTGCATGTGTAATGACCTGGTAGCCCAGGTAATTTCCTTTATGCCTTAAATTAGGTAACTGACATTCATAACGCATAGAATCTTGCTTGTTGAGCAGTTTAGCATTCTATTTGCAGAGTTACCGCTATACTAACTGGTATTACAGTCACGTTCAGTGATTTATTTGACCTGGGAAGCCAAAGAATTTCTTCTTTCCTAAAAGGGTGTTTTCTCGGGTTCCAAATGATCGGATGATCTGCGTTCTAGTTTTCCACTTTATTACAGTTGTGATGAATACATGATCATTTGCAATATGTGTGTATGTGTATATATGTATATATGGTGGGACATTATGTATATATAGTATATACATCAGCATATATTGGGACATGACTTTCACTTTGGTCTGTGACTTCAACATTGTTCTGTGGCTTCACCAACCTATTTTAGAAACCTCGCAAATAAATCACTAATCATACTCATGGAAGTTATCTCCTTCCTTAGATAAAAGTATATCTATAAAGTACCAGTTTGTATAGAGTATGCTTTGTACCTGTCCCACCGTTAAATAAAGCATAATAGTATAAGCTAGAATTTGCAATGGCTGCCTGACACACACAAAGGTATTTTAATTAACCTGCATGCAGAAATTAACCCTTAGAGTACTGCTTCAAATTCCTCAATTTATTTTGTTATTTAATTTTACCAGTGGGCTATGCTGCTTTTCTACTCAGCTCATAGTACTGTACATAAAGTACGTTAAATAGTCATACACAAAAAAAGAAGTGAGAAAAAGGACAAAAAAAACCCAAAATCAACTTCTTATAAACAAGGGATTTCTACAAGACTGAGTACCCCAGGTTGCTAATGGGTAATGTATTCCTAAGCAACTACATGTTTTTCTTAAGGTTTTATATTATGACATGAATTAAAAACATGTAATGTTTCACTGTAGCTGTGTGCTTGTTAGGTTTGTTCCTAAAGTATCATAGGTATGTGTCCTATAGAAAGAAGTCAGTTCTTTAAGGGTTAATGTGGGGTTAAGGAATCCTGAGGTACTCTCCTGCTTGTCCTTTCTTAAAGGTTATCTGCATGTTAATTCTCAGATATTACCTGAACAGGTGAATATAAAGGCTGTATGAATGACTAACTGAATGAATGAAATAATTCATTTGAAATGCTTGCTTGTATCTTGTAAACGACTGGAAAACAGAAATGTGATTTCTGAATCAAGGTCTTTGATGAAATGCATACAAATCTCACCAGAGTAGAAACTCATACACTGACAATTTACTCCGTTTTCTTTTTCTTTCAAATAGACCAATAGAATCCTGCCAGAATTTCTACAAAGATTTCACATTACAGATCGACATGGCTTTCAATGTGTTCTTCCTACTCTACTTCGGCTTGCGTGTAAGTAGTGTGTCTTTGATAGCATGAGTCAGGCGGTAGCTATTAGATAGGGAGAGTCTTTGCATACAGCCGGACTTTACAATGGCTGGAGAAAACTAAGCTAATTTCTAAAATGCGTGAGCAAAGCATTTGATTGAGAGCATTCAGGTAATAATAATAAGCATCTAAGATCACTAAGGAGACCTGATAGTTTATAAGCTAAGCTGTCTGTTCCAGAATGTTCTCGTGTGGTAGAAAGTGAAAACTATTATAGTTCAGTGCTGGTCAGTGACGTCGAATCTAGTTTCAGTGTTCTCAATGGAGTGACAACTACCTCAGCAACACTAGTGAATACTTGATGTATTCCTCTGCTGCTAGGTAAGTCTTTGGCAGCCGAAGGTTGAGATAACAGCCGGTAGAGCTGCTGTATTCAGTTTTATGCAGATCCACTTTCCCAGACTGCTAATGAATGCTTTGCAGAAGCTGGAAGTACTAGTCGACGTGCTGAAACGTATATGCTTAGAACACACTTATCACTTTCTGAAAGTCCAGTAATGCTGTTTTGGGATCTAAAAGTTGGGACATCTGAAACAGGTGGGCACTTCTAAAAGTTTGGGCCCGTAATGCTTGCAATTCAACCTGTTGGGGGTTTTTTGTTTGGTTGTTTGGTTTTTTTTTAAATACGCTTTGAAAACTAACTTTGCTTGTTGTTAATTGGACAATGAGGCAAAAAAGGCCTCAAACATAACAGAACTACAAGGAAAACCTCATGCGAGCAGAAAGCCTGCCACATTGGTCTTTAAATTTGATACAAGTATTGCCTCGTGATCTTCCTTTGTCCATTTTGCTCCTGAATCACAGGAGCTCCTATGTCACAGTGATAGTTGAGTTCCTATCATATTTCACTTCCGACCAACTTAATCAATTTTTTCTGATGATCCAATAAGGAATTTTGTTGCAAATCTAGGTTATTTCATTACCCAGTCTAGGTGCGTGTGTATCCGTTAGCTAAATAGATAAATTCCTTCATACACTACTATGTATGCATTCTAAGTGGTATTTTAAAAGCATATAGTGTAACAGCCCCTACTTCTTAAGGATTTAGGGGGCCTTTGTAGATGTCCACCAGGCCTGCAATATCAGTTAACTTTTTGACATAACAGATTCAATGCATGGTACTTGTGAACTTCCAAGAATCCTTTTTTTAAAAGTCTCCAAATGCTTTGTAAATTTTGTGCTAGCAATAAGGTTGTATGTTCTTACCGAAAGAATTAAAATTACGTATTGGCCACTCTTACTTACTCAAAGCAGTAACTTAGGCTACATTATCAAGAAGTGGAGCACAATAAAAGAGAATATACTGAGAGTTGATGCTAGTACTTTCATATCCATACGGTGTGTTTTTTGGAAGGGCGAGGGAGTACTGTAGAGTCTCCTCTGGTCCTGTTGACTGAACACAATTTAGCAGTTCCAGTATGTGAGATGCACTGCTGGAACACCTTTTCCAGTTTTACTTTCAACCAAAACAAATGTTTGTGTTATCCAAAACTGCTTTGTGATGCAAACTGAAGTATAGTAAGTGGGATTGATAAGGGTTCATTTCAGATTGGTACTCCTTATCTAAGTTAAAATGCTAATATAGGTGTAACCA
>NW_008825162.1:5500740-5530404 GCF_000699105.1 Pygoscelis adeliae
ACAGGAGTTCCTGAGGAAAAGGTGTGTGGATGCAAGAATTGGATCGATAATTAATTTGCTAGTTATGTAATAAGCATCTCATACATTTAGCTATTTTAGTTTGGGGTCTTTTTTTTTTTTTTTTTTTTTTTCTGATAAATATCTCCTGTGAGGACTCACTTGCAATTTGAAGTATTTGAAGAAATATTTTAAAATCTCATCCTTCTCCATCTGTTCTCCCTGAAATGATGTTGCAACTCAAAATCATATAAATATTACCATATCTTCAGTTCTAGAAGATATTTGTGTTCAAACACACATCTATCCATTTTAAAATCTTTGTTGGCTAGTATCCAACTATGTGAGAACTCAGAAGTGAAGTCTGCAAACTGCTGATGAAGACTAAGCCCAAATTGCATAATCAAGCAGTAAGGTCTGGCAGAGATATGGCAAGGATGGAAGTAATCCTTCTTTGGAAGTGACAGAATTATGCTAGTGCTTCTGGAAGAACATGATATCTCTTCAAGCATGGTAGGATTGCTTCTGTAATGAAATGGGCTTTTACTAGTCGCTAATTACCTAAATGAATAACTGTTCAAATAATTCCATGAGTGGCCTTTACAGTCAACAGACTTTGTTTTCATTGTTGAATAACACACTTTAACCTTTTTGAAAGCTTAAAGGTTGTGCCCTGTGGAAAGATAAAATGCTGATTAGAACATATATTGCAGGTTATGAAAATAGTGGTCTGACATCTTCAAAAACTTTTAGTTCCAAATATTCTGACTACTTCTAAATTCAACCGAAGGGAATTGAAAGCTTCTGCTGAAACTGGATATTTTTGTTCAGTTTTTATGCTGCAGCGTTGATATTGAGTAATACGGACTAACAAAATGTCAGTTTATTTTTGGTTTTGAGTCTTCTCTGAGGCAAATGCTGCTCGTGTTGTCCGTCTTCTTTTTAAGTATGATTTCAACATTCTTGACATCAGTAGAGTCCCCTTTCCAATATTTTGTCTGGGATTCCAGCAAAGTTGGTATGCACCATAAACGTTTTCTGTTAATGTTTTAAAGTAATTCTAAAGCAAGGAGATTAAGTGGATGAAATAGTTGGAGAATGTCAGTATTTGCTTTGGAAGAAAGACAATGGATATTGTCTGTAATTCAAAAAATATAAGCACTGTTTTGAAATATGTAAGTCCAGGTTTTAAGACTTAAATGAATAAAACCGCTCTGTTAAATATCTTTGTGATGCACTAAAATTTTATATTTATTTATATATTTAGGTTTCATATTTATGTAAAGCATATGTTTTAATTATTACTTGAATGTGAATCGTAGTTTGACCTTATTTAAGTACATAGATGAATAGGCAAGTTCAAACTAGGATGTCCTTGGCATCGAAGTTTGCCAGTTTCCCTAGGCTGATTTCTTAGTCAGGAGAGAGAAGTGACCTCATCTATGGCACAATTGGAAGGACTGAAGTTCTGCTGCAGTCCTGAATTATGCCTTGTAGGAGTCATTCCGGTGATTGCCTTTGGATAGGATGGTAATGGGACTCTTTGTAAACTATGATGTATTTAGAAACCTGTGAACACCAAATACGTGATGAGACTACTACCAACATATTTGGTGTGCCAGAGCAAAGGTGATATACTTTGAAATATTTTATACTTACCTACACTTTTCTAATGTTACTGATACATTGTTAATAAATGTGGAGAAAATATTTTTTAGCACAGATACTACAATTTGTCACATAAATGATCTGTCTCTTTAGTTAGACCTTTCGTTTTAATCTCAGTGTGGTTATCAAGCAATGCACAATACAGACTTCTTTCCAGCGAGACAGGTTGTTTTGCCTGGACTGGCCTAAAGCATCAGTTACTTCTCCACTAACTTTGGAGTTTAATATTTTAGAATGGAAAATATTGCACATACTTGCAACCACCATGAGCATAATCTGATTCTTTCATCCCTCCCCCTCTTTGTTTTTTTTTCAGTTCATAGCAGCCAATGACAAGCTATGGTTTTGGCTAGAAGTTAACTCAGTAGTAGATTTCTTCACGGTCCCTCCAGTGTTTGTGTCAGTATATTTAAACAGAAGTTGGCTTGGTAAGTAAAATGTTTTTTCCTTTTAATAGCTGTTATAAAAATGCTTGAACTTTTCACATTTTGATGGAGAATTTCTTCATCTTGTGGCATCATGTAAGCAGAAGAATGTTACCAAAGTTGTTCTGGCAGTGAATTTGCCATTTCAGCAGTCAGGTGGGTTATGTCAGAAAAAGCACTTACTAAGTCCATTTTGTTCTTGATTCATTAATACAGTCTCCTACTCTAAGGGGTGGTGAACTCCAGCTTGGAAGCACTGTGTAACATGAGGCCGTTTTTATAAAACGGTGAATTTGATGTAATTGACTCAGCTTACAAACTGACCAGGTGATCCAGACCATTCATTCACTGAACGGGCTTGCCATGAATCATTGTCAACAATGAAATCAACAAATTTGCTTCACATTTTGAGGCAATATAGCTAAATTTTAAATCCAAACAACAAGGATTTAAAATCCTTCCTGAAACAACAGGTTTGGAAGATTTGTTTAGACACTTACTGGGCTTGACATATGTGTAGGACTGCTAGGAATGCATTAGAAAAGAATATGCTACATGTAAAAGGGAATACAAAATGAAGCAGAGCAGACAAAATCAGTCAATTAAAGAACACCCATAACGTGGCATATGAAGTTTCTTGTACAAATTGCATATTCTCTCTAGTTAAGTAAAATGAAGGTCAAAATTTGGGAGGTTTTATTCAGGGAAAACTTCCTAAAAGTGGCATACTTTGTGAATGCCATGCCTTTAGACAACATATGAAACCTCACAATTTGACAATCCATTTCTCCAGAAATACAGGCACTCATTGTCCCTGAAAACTGAAGAGAGTGGTCATCTTAAATGTTTGACATGGAAAGGAAAATAAAGCAGAGGATCTTTTATAGTAGTATAATATTTTCAACTTGCTACAGAAGTGCAAAGATGCAAAAATTATTGATAAATTACTGTTGCATGAAAAGAAATTAATAACTATATAACCACATTAGAGCTCATACTATGTACATCAGTGGTTATTAGTAGGCCAAAGAAGTAAAACAGTAAAACAGCCAGAAAAGATCACTACAGATCCTCATACGATTACCGTCTTCATCACATACTTCCGTCGTGTACGTAAAATGAAGTAATGTGTTTTGAAGGAGAAAATGTCATACAGTTCCATATTATGATAGGAAATCAAATAAAAAAAGAAAGTATGCAAATAAAAAACAAGCTTATGCTCAAAAGAAAATTGCTGATTTCACTAGCTATAACTCAATCGCGGATTCTTTGCGTTATGTGAATTAACGGGATGTATTTTCACAGTTGAATGCGACATTTCAGAGTTTCCCAGAACTTTAAGATTGAAATCATTGGAGATGAAGGCTATCTAAGAGCAAAAACTAGAATTGCAGGATTAGTAGAAAAGGAATATTAAATGAGAAAACGGCAAAAACTGCAAAATTTGGGGAGTGAGGCAAAGAGATAATTATTTGAGATGAAAACCCTTTGTGAAAGTGGCTGCATAATTGACTGACTCACTGTGACACAGCAATATAACTAACAGTACCAACAGGAATAATGAGAGAGTTTGCCCATTTAGCAGTTTCTGCTGGATACTTTTTACAAGATTTATGTCATTTTGCAGGCAGAGTTAAGCATTGTACTTCTACTTATTCATAGGGTTGAAAGGATTTCCATCTCTCTTAATTACCAATGTCACTTTTTATTGGTTTCTTGTTTATAGTCCCATTTTACCTGTTTTCTCACAGAATCGTCCTGAGACATTTATCACCTGCTGAGGCACAGAATTTTTTTTTTTTATTTTTTTTTAACATACTCATCTTAGGAGTGACATATTTACAGTGTTTGAGCTTTGCACCTGCTTCCATTGTGTTTATTCCAAAAGGGTTTTCATTTTAGGGAAAATTATCCTTAGTGAAATAATTCACTAATGCAAAAATGTGAATTATTGGGGTCCCTGACATAGCTGTAATTTAGATCAGCAAATTATTATTTTGAGATGCTGTGATGAAAGAGTTTTTAAGCAAATACCCTGAAGTGTATTAATGAAAATTGTCTATTCCTTTACACCTTTTAAAGACATGGCAAAATTTACTCTGCCTGTGGAGCTCAAATACTTCAGACATACTTATAGGTAATACAGTGGCAGGACTGGGAGTGTGTGTGGAGGGGAAGGCCGGGCGTTTGGACCATATTATTTACAGTTTCAGGTTAGATGCCTACTTTTCCTTTTCCTTCTGTATAATTTTTGTAATTGAGAGTGATATCCTTGTGTGGAGGGTGATTCAGAACATCTAAGTTCTGGTTTCTGCACCAAGTGTCCCTGTGGAAATAGGAATCGGAGGGAGGTTAGCCTTCTAGCGAGGCAAGTAAATAGGGAGTGCTTAACGTTAGGCAAGGTGAAAATCATTTAACAGGTTCGGACTTCAGTGTATCCCAGTAATTCTTTGCATGTTTTAAGAATTTGTTACTGATTAAGCAGGGTTCCTTTAGATGCCTTAAATTTCAAGATCATTTAGGAGCCCAAATACAATACATTGTCTAGAATGTATTGTGCATCAGGGTCTTTCCAGTTTATTTCACTATTGATTCATGTAAGTCAGCTGTGATGAGTTCATCTAAGTACTAGACAGAGTGAAAGTCACCAGAATGCGGCTCCCTGAATTCTCGATTTCACAAGAACTGTCCTGGTTTAGCTAACCAACAATAAAGTAAGTACAAACACACAGTTTAAACAGCATTTTAAAAAACCCAAACCATCCTAAATAAAAAATAAACTTTGCCTTCGGAGCACTAAATGCTCATAGAAAGATGTAAAGTATAGCAGAGGACGTGTGGTCTGAATGTATCATCTTTTAATGTACTATAGTGGAAAGCCAGTGGGTTTTTTCCTTTTCTTACGCGAGTTCAGAAATGCCGCCATTCAGCTATTACGTAACTCTTAGTATGGGAAGCCTTCCACTTTCCCCGCTACTCTTTTGCGTTCAGTTGTTCGTAAAAATGTATTTTTTTGTATCTCAAAATGCTGTATGTGAACAAAATTTTCAGTCAGTATTCATGAAGGATGTTTCAAATCTGATCTTCCACCTAGGTTCCAGTATGCAAACAAAATTCAATACGCGTGATGGATCAGATCATGCTTTTCCATCAAAAGGTTTCTAGGAATGGTAGGGTGTTCACTGTCTAACGTACAGCTGAAGGCACAGCAGCACTTTAAGCTTGCAAAATACCAAATTTTTAGTTTTGACAAATCCTTTAGAAAAGGATTTCTAGGGTATCATTTTTGCTAGCATAGGGTAGCAGAGGAAAAGGAAGTACGTGAGCAGAATACAGCGGGCACATGGAATGACCTATGTATTATTGAAAGATTGGGGGAGAGTGGTGAAAGGGAAGAAAATTTTAATGAATCTGTAATTCAGTGATATACATTGCTTTGACAGTCAGTATAAAAAATTGTTATGCTCTCACTTAAAACTGTACAGCTACAAACATCAGTGTGTTTCCTGACGTTCATTTGCATCTAGATCCCCTCGACATTTTTCCAACAGTTTTGCGAACAGCAGCATTTGTGTAGATACTTACACATAAACTAAAGCTATGCTTTATAAAATCACAAATATTTCTTGCACAACACTGTACAAGAAACTTTCTGATAGTGATAGAAGAACAATTCTCCACTTCAAGTGCAGGCTTCTCTGGAGTGGAGAGAACCTTCCCAAGGGAAGACTGATAACAGAAAGGGTGGAGTTTCTGGCTCTTGAGATTTTACAGGTAATTTTGACAGTTAATTTCAACCAAATGATTTCAGTGCATTGCTGAGCCTGGATACTGTCTTTACAGTGTAAGTGAAGGCAGGCTAAAAAGGTTGTTGGATGAAAACAAAAAATTTGCAATGGGAGAAATCATGTCATGGTAAAACTCATTTTTTTAACACAAAGTTGTCATGATCTGAGTATCACAGCTAAGTTTCCGATCTTCATTTCTTTGGATAGCTTGCAGTCTGCCGAGTTGGAGAACCCTGCAACAAATGAACATCTTTAAGTTGTATTCAGTAATGATTCAAACACTCTACACACCACTTAAAACTGTTACTCTATCTTCTATGATAGCAAAGGCACTTCAAATAACTGAAATGCCTTTTATCATGTACTCGTATGCTTATGAAAAAGGAAATATTGATTTTATGAGCAGACTGTATTGGAATAAATTGCCTTGACAGGATGGTATTGTTAGAGGAAGATTAAACATGTAAAATATGATCTTGGCTTCACATTTACAAGGACATGCAAATGAGGAACAATCAGCCTTAGAACTACCGTGATTTAAATAAAGCCTAAATATGGATTTGATAGTGTCTCATATTATTGAATCACAGAAATTAAAGATAGAAAAGATCTATTAAACAATCCATTTCCTTTTCCTGACCGTGTGCTTTCAGTGCTTCATCTATTCTACTGTACAAAATTTAAGCGATAGAAACTGTTTGCTTCCTAACAGATTCTATTATCAGGAACATTTTTTCATCATCCTTCTTCCCTGACATCCCCTTTAATCTAGGCTGCTGCTGAAGCCATGCTATTTTTTCAGAAGATAATTCAAGATTTACAGTGGGGAAAAGAAGACAGAGAACAGATGCAAACGTAGATACACGCACAGCATAGTGAACAAATCTCTCTGTGTGGTGATTAGCATAGTTATGGAAAAGAGGGGATCCTTTTTTCCAGTCCTTGCTCAAATTCTGTCCAGGTCTGGTTACAGACATCTCAAGTACTTTTGGATGAGGCTTGTGGTCTCACTATCAATTCCTGGTCTGAGAAGACTGTTTCCAACATCTCTGGTAGACATTCAGCTGTTTTTGTGAGTCGGAGAATGAAATTGGTTTCCCTCTGTGGAAAGAGATAGATGGCTTTGGAGGAAGAGCAGTGTGTCTTATTAAGATAAAGTTGATGGTGTGAATGCCTCCTGGCCATCCAGCAAGTGTGCTTCAAGGTGAAGCTTTAGTTAAAAATCTGTGACATGAAAACAACATTTGTTTCAATACCCTGTAGACTTTTTTGACATAACCTCTGCAGAAGAGCTCAGCCTGAAACCGTATTTGAATCCGCAGAACACTATTCCTATTGGAAAACATGTATCTTTTACTGGCACTTACAGCAGTGCCTTACTTATACTGACACAAAGAAGTGCTCTGATAACTAAACTGTAGGGATACCAGTGTGAGAGAAGAACTATGAGCTCCAAACTTTATAACAATTTACTGTCTTTTGATGCAGCCACAGGTCTCAAAACTGTCCCTTTCTTAGCACCTTAAATTTGCAATCATTCGCAATGATTGTGTTGGTTAAGTATTGTGCATTTCTGCCATCTATTGGCGAAAACTGTGAATACACAGCCAAATTCTACAATATTTCTTACAAAGCTAGTGTATTCTATACAGTTTTAAAGCATTTTGTGTCATTTTCCTTACATTAGAAGTTATTTTATATATAATGGAAGCTAAATTCTGCATAAATTTCCTAGGAGAATTGTATTATATGGATATGTGCATATGCACTACTTTTCTGTGCAGTAATATTTCTTCGTACACTTCAAATGCCTTCAAACAGGTACCAGAATGATTTTAATGAAAACAGTTCTGAATACTAAATCCACTTGGTGATTTGTCAATAATATGTCGTTGAATGAACTGTATCCCATTTGTATTATATGGAAGACAACGATTTTTTGCTTTCTTCTAGATACTTCAATCAGTTCAGTTTTCACAGAGCATGTACGTTTTGATAGGGTACCAGTTAAAGTGATACTGCACAACAGGCTTTTGAGCAGTTGCAATATTAATAGCAAAAGGTAACCTTGTGCCAAATATGTATTTCTCATAACATCCACGACCAATTCTTTTGAATATTGTTGCACGCAAGTGTGAAAATACACTTCTCCTCTCTCCTCCACTGATGAGAAGTCAAACAAGTTACCAAAGGATGCTGGAGCAGAGGAGAAACAGGAGGACAGTACTAGCCTCAAGTGTCATTAGTTCCTGTCATCTGGCTGACGTTCATAGAAACTGTGTGCTTGCTTCCCTACAACTCTGAATTCAAAGTAAGCTGGATAATTTAAATCATCTTCTGTTCCCAGTCTATCATTGTCTATGAGTGGTACTTAACACTGCATAGAAAATTGACCCTAAATTCATTCTGTTTTCTATTCTACTCTGATTGGGAGGGGCCATACGTAGAGGGGTAACTTGATTTTTCCTGTGTGAATGAGTGGCAGGCTTAGCCCAAAAGTAGTCATACTCCCTGAATGTTGAGGAGCTGTTGCAAGTTAATATCACAGCTGATAGCAGTTATATTGCTTTGAATAAAAGTGCTTCCTATTTTGTCTGGCTGGCTGGCTGGCCTACTTTGACCTCTTGCATCTTTTCTCCTCCTGTCTCCTTCTGAGAGGAAAAACTTGATTGAGCAAGAATGCATCTTTAGTGGAAAAAAATCCAGTCTTAAGTTTATAGTTACCTGTAAACAAATGCATATAGTTTGTTGCCATCCTGCTTTACACGTGATCCCAAGCCCTGCTTGTCACTAGCTTGTTCTCTTCATTATCAAGCATTACATCCTCTAGTATCATTTCTTAACTTTATTAGCGTGGATTTTACTTTGCCAAAAGTAAATGCCAAAGGTTTTGCATTTTTGGTAAGATGTTATGTAATTTTCTTCTCTCCATATCCCTTCTTGTCTAATCAAAATATGTTCTCAACATCCAGATATTATGTGAAAAAATACTCTAATGTTGTTGTCTTTTTACCCTGCTTTTTATTATCAGTTTAATTACTTTATGACTGCTCTTGTGTTCTCTAATTGTTTCAGTGGTCTGTCAAACTCTGTGATTAAGTCCCGTTTGCTCAAATGAAGGCTACCCAAACTGTACAGTTTTGTCTTTAACAGAATACAGAATAATGTTCTCAAAGAAGAAAACCTATTCCCTCAGACTGCTTAGGGAACTCATGATTCACTTAATGCTGTCTTCTGGCATTTGTAATCCTTTGCATGAGGGACATTTAAAAAAGCTACTTGTAGTGTCCGAGAAGATCATTGCATTATCATTAGTCAGGTGCTTTCCACATTTTCCTGAGGTACCTACAGCATGTAACTAACCTGCACACTTTCCTGAATGGTAATATGAGAGATAAGATTAATTTCATTATTTAACTAGTTGTTTCTTATCTTTAAAAGTCAGCTGAAAGACCAGTTGAAAATAAAATTTCATGTCTTGGCTCCAAGATAGTATGTTAACTTGTACGGTACCTTGTAGGTATTCAATCTATTCATTATACATTATTCAGTAGTTTTTCCCCCGATACCTTCTCTCACTGATTTCTTGGGAACTGTTTGTTTTTTTTAATACATTGAATCTGAGTAATGTTGTTGCAGAGTGTGATCTTCTCAAGTTTGAAGTTTGAGTGCTTGTTGTTTACACTGTTTTATATTTTATAAGTAATATAATTAATATCTGCATAAGCCCCAAACCAGAAGTCCTTATACGTAGAACACGAGAGCTTATATTCTGGTAATTTTAGCATAAATTTTATGCTTTCTGGTGACCATTTTTGAGCTTTAGCTCATTTTGTATTTCTAAGCATCTGACTTCTGTAACACAGCTTAAAGGATCTCTTTTATCTTCTAAGCCCTGGACTGAATGTACTGAGATGTCCATGTAGCTCTCATTAATTAAGCATCAGTTGTCTAGTGTGCTCTGTGGTGCATGAGGCTTGGTTTATGTGGAATTAAGAAAAGATGCATTAGGCAGTTTAAGTAATTTAAAAAAAAAAACCCTAGCCATGTTTCTCCTGACCTTTTTGCAAGACTGAATTAGTCATAAGCAAATCCTGTTGAGACTGGAATTGATATAAACTGATGCAAAGATAGTTGGGATCTCACTAGAAAGATTAGCAGTCAGGAATTCCATACGAGACTTTAGAAAGTTCACGTAGTGGCTGTTCTTACTGAATATCAGAGAGTTCTGAATGAACTTATGTACTCAACTGAGACTGGAGGTTTATACAAACCAGATCATTCATATCCTTTCAAGAATCTTTTGACAATTCCTTCACTCAACTTTATATATATATATATATATATATATATATATATGAATCTAAGAAAAGTCAAGAGAGGATTTGATTAAGATTTTCACTCTTCTTATAATTCCAAACTCAAAAGGGGAAACTTTATTAACACATTTATTTAGATGCACTGCTTAACCATCACCTGATAGGCCAGAAACCCATTGGGATTAGCTAAGGTTACTTCTTGTGCTTCTATGCTTCAGGTATCAATATGAGCAAAATTCTGACCTTCCTGCTTATGTGACATTTCAGAAGTAACAGTTGGATGGATAAGAGTTTGTAACAGTGCTACATTCTTCCTCAATCTGTTCCTTGATCCACTAGTCAATTTTTGCTATTACAGTAATTTGCCATACAAAGTCAGGTGACATGTAGAGAAGGAAAATTTGGGATATAGAGATAAGTGTTCTTCCAGCTAAAGTATTTAATGCTTTTTCTGAGGTTTTGGGCTGCAGGATATTTATACCATCTGGCAGAGTTTCATACAATATTGATTTAAGTCAAGAAAACAGTATCTTTCATAGTTTCCCACTTTTTTCCACCTGTTTCACCTCAATTTTTTTGAACGCCTAAGGTTCTCTAGTACTTCTGTATTTATAGTGCCCATGCTTTCATTATGCAGGGCTTATTCTTGGTTCACTGCTGACCCCCAGCCATTTAGCATTCATTAACCTTGTTACCACCTTCAGCAGTGTTTAGTATCATACTATCTCAAATTCTAAATAACGAAATAAAAATAGAAGCACGGCAGAGAAAATCCAGTCCATAAATGGAAGGACCTTTCTCTGCATCACAGAAGTGTCTCTGGAGTTATTGACTCCTCCATAACTACTTGCACTGCAGTGGTGTACCTGATGGATTGCCAGAAAGTCTTGGCCAATAGAGCTGATGATGCTCAGAGGGCAGTGCTTCCTTGCTCTTTGTAAGTGCGTGCTTTTGGATCTTTCTGCTGCTTTTTCCAGTTTCTTCTGTTCGGGGAACTTTTTAATATGGAGCAGTGTTAAATAAGCTGCTACTAAAATTTGGAGTGCACTCTTTTCATTCAGGCATTTAGTTTTTAATTCTTTTTGAAAAAATCAGTACGTTGCATTTGCAGATTTTATATAGGCTTATGTTAGTTACGAAACATTTTGCTCTAAATCTATCTACCGATCTTACTTCTCTGATTTAATATGTATAAAGGGATATGAAGCCAAAGAATTTGAATTTTCTTGGTATTTTAGGTTCCAACTATCTAAGCTTATCTTGTCTTCAAAATTGCACAGGCATTTGCCAGAAGTAGGCTTTCTTGTGAAATCTCCCTAGTTGCTACTTCAGGTCAAAAGCTGAAATATTGGAAAAGCAGCCTATTTATCAGCTCTTTTGTTTGTTGCTAGTAAAAATATAGCAGATGGCAGATAAAGATCAAAAACAGACTAATGCATCCTTTAATTTAAAAATAGAATTTAAACTTAGAAAAATGTGGTTTTCTACATAGGTAAAACTTCTAGTATATAAAACTTTTTTTTTCCCCCCTAAAGCCATTATCTTGTCTCAGTTGTAAGTGATTTATACGGGGAAATTATTTTACATTCTTTTTAAATGAGCTTCTATAAAGTAAGGCAGATGGAAGTGTGCTGTGCAGGGACAGGTCTAGTACACAGCATTTTGTTCAGCATTATCCTGTAAGGAGTGCTGTTTTTATTAAAAATAATTATATTGTAGCATCACTGTGGAGGTTTAGCTGAAAAGAATCGGCCATTTAGTATCTTAACTGTCAAGTTCAATTTCAAGAGGTTTTGCATTCAGGTCAGGATACCTGGAGATGATAATCTGCATAATCTAAAGGAAAATGTTGTAGTCCCTCATAAGCAAAGATGACTGAGAGCAAAATGGTTTAGTCTACTGGATTATGAGATTTCTGAGGTACTCAAGACTCTCCAGTGGCTATTTCTCCATTATCACCTAGTTACTCTGCTGCTCAGTATAAATTATCTATCAGCTTTATCGTCTTCCTAATTGCTGGTTATGTTTTCCTTTGATCAACCCCTTACTGTGTGGAACATTTTCCTTCAGAACTGTATGAGCTTTTGTGTACAGGTGTGCTCATGCTGCGCTACAGAGAGACACCGGTTCCTTTCCAATCACGGTGCAGCCGGCATTTAATGCCAATCTCATTCATCCTCACTGCAGCCCCTTGGTTGTTCAGGGTGTCGTGTGCTTGAAGGTGTGGAATAATTTCAGTCGATGCTAGACTTAGGGGACGCGGATGCATTCCTCCATAGCCTAGCAGAAAGGTCTTCTATTGCTATGAGCTAGCTGTAATGTTAGTGGCCAAGTATGGCATGGACACTGTGTGCTGACGTCGGAGTTCACATTGTATCAGTTTGCTCGCCTTTACTTAATTCTGATCTGGGATGCTTTTCTCTGAGGTAAGTCGAGTGAGTCAGTGAAGTTCAAGGATGTAATGCCTCTTCAGCCTTGTGACAGAAGAAGAAAGAATCACGGTGGGATAAATGTAAAATCCTAATATGATTTGAATGCCTTTCACAACCTTCATGTTTATTCTTTTTTCAAAATTCAACCTTTGCGACCCTTTCCTGTGCAACATCCAACTTCCATAGCTGCTATTGAAATTCTGAATCCTATAGGGGTTCTTACCAATGTTCTGTTATGTAAAGGCTGCTGTAGGTAATAGATATGATATTATTTAGAAGTTCACTTTTTAATTATGTGCCTAAGTGATCATGTATGTAATGAAATAAATTAAGATAATTGTTATAATTACATATTAAAATTTGTATTGTATATATGCAATTTAGATACAATTTTTGTATAAATTATTTAAAATTCAGATACTTATTATTAAAGCATAGTTAATGAAGTGTTTAGTAATGGCTAGATATGTGGTTAGGACAATGCTAACTCTTAAGAAAAAGTTATTTTTATAGGGGTTAGTAGGCAGGCAATATATATCATGATGGCGTGGCAGTCAATGAACATCTGAGTCTGTACATGTAAAATATTGCAAGTATAAATTCAAATGAGATGGGATAATTTGTAGAGAAAATAGTGTGATCCCAGCTTTTAGTCTTCTATTAAATTCTGTATTAACACTGAATTTGCATTCTTCTGCATTGTTTCACTTTCCTTCCTGTTGTGGGCAAAGTGTAGATACCAGCGCTGTAAAAGCAGACACGTCTAGAAAAGAAAAACAAACCAAGATAGGTTCATCTGGATTGTCTCACGCTCACTCTTAACTTGGAAATTCATCTAAAGAAAATGGTACACAATTGCCTGCAAGGTGGATCATAAAAGAAATACGTTGCATTCAGTGGAAAATAGCAAATGATACATAGATTTGGAGGAACGGCATCTTCTAGGAAAACATCAGACACCTACTTTTCTAGGCACTGGTTCTATTCCACTCCCGTAGTGCATAGAAATGTTCCCTGTCTATTCTTAGTGATTCGGTAACATTGGCCTATTAGTGCAAGCATTTGTGTGCACTCGAAACTCGCTGAGAATTTGCTTCACAGTAGGCAGATCACAGGCAGATTTTCTGTCTGACATGAATTTGAAGAGAGGTGTTTTAAATGCTACTCCCTTTACTGGATTTATTCTTGATTCAGCCTTAGTGCTGATTTGACACTTGGCAGTTCTCAGACTTTGTATTTAAACATGATACAATACTGAATAGGTGAAGACTACTTTTTAGCACTGGCATGGAGTGAAATAAGGGATACTGATAAGTGGCGTATGGACCTACATGACAGCTGTATCTCCAAAAAGCAGTTAAAACACCATAATCTTTTATTTCTATGAAATTTTATGTCTAAATTCTTAATCCGACAGCTGATATGAAATATTCTCTCTGTTGTTATTACAATATAAATTTAAACCATATGCAAGGAATCATTCTCTACACTGTGTAAAAGGGCATCACTTCTCTTGGACAGACAAATATTTTATGAAGTTTGGCACCCATCTGGTCAGAAAGCTGTTGGTTTGGGTTTTTTTTTTTTTAATTGCACTTGGATCATAATCACGTAGAATTTTGTGGTGTATCATTTTCATAACCCATTTTTCATAATATATCTGTATGTATCTGCTCATATCTATGCTTTAAATATTTTCTTTGTGCAATTCAAAGGCTAAAGAAGGTTCAATGGCTAGGATGCATTATATCATACCAGTTGATTAGAACTGAAATATTTTGACTCCTTTTCAAGTCTTATTTCATAGTATGCTCATTGTTTCTTTGGCAGTTATGGCCCGTGCCTTGTGACTCACAGGAGCAAAGACAGGCAGAATTGCAAGTCTTTTTTTAAACCAACGTCCTGCAGCATGAGTCAGGCTTTAGATCTGGCCTTTGTCCTTCCTTTGCCTTTGTTCTTATCATTTGTCCTACCCCACGGTTACAGCCTCTCAGAATAGCATTTTCCTGATTTTAGTGCAATTTGTTCCTGACGAATGCCAGGGAAAATTATACAAGATGCTAACTTGTCATTCTTCAGGAAGTGAAACTACTGTACATTGAGTTGTAATGGGCACTTTAAAAAACAAACCCCAAGTCTCCAACCTTTCGGTGCCACCTCTCTGCAAGGTTAGCTTGCTGAGGTGTAACCTCTTATTTCAAGGGTCGTCTTGATTTTAGTAGCATCATCAGTAAAGTGTCCAATTAATCCAATTATTCTCCAAAAATCAAAGAATTAAAGAAGCATATTTTGCATCCTTTTTGAATACGGACTTGAGTATCTAGAAAGGATTACACAACTGTAAGATAAAAAAAAAAAAGAAAAATGAGAGATGAATACATTTCTTTTCTCCCTAGCTCTTTTTGCCATGAGGTAGGTATGAATATTGTTCATCCTTCTCTTCATGCTTTCAGCCTTTCGTGAAAAATGGCACCACCATCAGTTTGGTGGGATAATACTTCCTTTGTAAAATATGATGCTTCCAAGATAATACACTCTGATTTTATGTAAAGATCTGCTATTCATTCACTACTGGGTATATCTCCGCTTGTGTTATGGAATATGACATAGTTGTTGCCTCAAGTGGTATAAAGCAGCGAAGTTAATGTTTACATATCTAGTGACTCTGTTTTAGTTACTGCTAGTGCCAAGCTTTCTGAAAATGGTTTAATATCTTAAGACTTTGAGACTGGGAGATAAAAAAATAAATAATGCAACTACATGCATTTCTTTGGGAACTCAAATTTGGATTGTAAGTTTACCTTCTAAATCATTTAGTGAGATTAATGAGCGGTAAGTGCTTGGCAGAATGGACATTGGATTGTTCTGTTTTTGTCATAACCCATAGACAATGCCACAAAGCTGTACCAAAAAGTAGTTGTTGGCCAGCCTGTATAGTTTTTATGTTCAGACATGCCAGGTTAGTTTTTTTCCTATGAATAATACTTTTACCCTTTTTGAAACAGGACCAATGAAAATTTTAAGGGCCATTTCTTGTAGAACAATGGCTTTTACACTGTAGTTTCAGAAGTAGCAACCTGAAAGAGATGAAGGATAACACGTGGAATGTTCTGTGTTGCCTTACTGTAAAATAAATTAAAAAGTAATTTTCAAGGAGAGAATGGTCACTGGATATAACAAAGTTATTTTTTGCTACAGCACGTTTCTCCTTGGCAGGTTTCCTTGTGTTTCATGTTTTTTCTAGACTGTGCTTTTGGGCACAACTGTAAGCAGATAGTATCCTACAAAAGCACAGCAAATCAATCATCCCTGTCTAACCTGTGCTTTGGAGGACAATAATTTGATACCCACTTCTACCTGATACATTGGTTGTCTATGCCGAAGATCTGCTCTTCCCTTGCCCTTTTGCAAGACGGTATAGCAAGCGCCTAGTTCCTGCATAGCCAAAGGTAAAGCGGAGCCCAGGTGCTGAGAAGTCTTGCTTTCTTCTCCTGCATATTTGAGATGAGTAGTTTCACATTTGGATGGACTTTGAAAGCAAGTTGTCATTTAATGGTAGCAATGCTGCCGTTAAGTATGTCAATCCATGTTTACGGCAAATTTGGGGAGGGTCATGGAGTCATATGCTCCAAGGATACGCTTCTGTTGAAAATATGGGAAACTTCACTCATAACATACTTTAAATAGCTTGGGTTCGTGGAAGGTACAATAGGTTTTAACAAGTCATCCTAGAGCTCTTTAGAACAGAAGTGAATGTCAATTAGTTTGGAGTAAATACTTCGGAGCAGATAGCACACATCTGGGTTGGGTTGATTGTTGGACTCGATGATCTTGGAGGTCTCTTCCAACCTTAATGATTCTATGATTCTATGATCTCCGGTGCTTCTGATAACACAGAGTTTAAGAGTTTTAAGTCTACCTCAGACCAGGAGACTGTCAACTGTGTCCTTCACAGGGGGAGGAAAAAGTACAGAAAACATTGGAAACAGTGCCATTTTCCTAATGACATCATCTTGATCTGCTTAATTGGACTTCAGACTTTCACTCAGATGCTCATCTGAGCCTAGATGATGGGATATCTAAAAGGTAGTTTTCTTGACAATTGAAGAAAAAATGATTTAGCCTACAGAGAACAATTTTCTGTAATCTAATTTCACATCTAATATGAAAAATTTGGCCAAGTAATAGGCAGATAATATAGATGGTAAAGAACTGTACTCTCACTGAAAACAATAAGCTGTGTTGCATAATCAGATTGTAGAACAAAATGCTAAAAAACATTCCATTGGAAAGCAGAAACTTAATGCACAGGAAAGTAATACAAACATCTTTGTGTGGCTCTGTCTGTGATGCTGAATAGTGCTTCTCAGCACAATATGTCATCATCCTGCTGCTGCTGAAATTTAGATTCATATTTTTAGCTTGTGGAACAGGTTTATTTTAGATTTATTTCCAGTTTTTGTCATTTAATTCAGGTTTTCAGATTTTGATGTATGCAACAGATTTAGCAGTGCACTGACAGAAAAAGGCAGAAAATTGGTAAAAATCTGGCTATGCCAGGGAGCTGAGAAAGTTAAAGGAATACTGTCAAATTACTAAAACCAAAATATAGGTTACGTAAACTAAACAGCTTGGCTCTTGCTATTTATTACTTGGGTACTGTTTTCCTTTAGAGATGTTCCAGGCTCACAAGGTAAATGGATTCTACACCCAAACATTTGCTGTACTAAGTACGAAGTACACTAATGATAGGTTTTAAAATTGGATAATAACAAGATTATAATACTATTCAAGATTAAATACAAAAAGAAAGAAAAATAGTATGCCTTATACGGTAAAAAGTAAGTAGGACATTATTTCCGTTTGAGCTGCACAAGATGCGATTAGTAACACAGATAAGTAGTACCTTGTTCAAATCCTTCCAATTTGAGAGGAATGATTCAAGTGCTCACAGATATATTATATATATGTCTGCATGCGTACGTATAGAATCAAAAATTATTCCCACTAGACTCAGTGGAACTTTGCTGTTGTGACCAGTGGGAACACGACCAGGTTGTTTGTAAGAACATAGTGTAAAGGTTACAATGTAAAGGAGTCACAGAAGCGGTTTGCCTCTGATTCACTCACTGCATATTACTTGAAATTTGAAATTTGTGTGTACTGTTCTCCCCATTTCTATATTTGGCATTGCCACACTTTAATAACATTTCCAAAATGCTTTGAGATCCTGTACATTTCCTATAAGCACATGGTGCAGTCTATTTTTGTGTCTGCTTTGCATTGTACTCCAGATGGCATTGGCGTTGATATATTTTTGGCATATACATCTTTGTGGCTCCTCTGGGGACAAAAAATAGTAATGATAAGCATATTCCTCGAAATGAAGATAGCTTTTCAAGATGAAGTTTGCATGTTATGCTCAAAGCAGGAAAGTTGACTAAGAAAGCATATCATATATCATGGAAGGTAATATCTCACATTTACGTTTTATTTTGAAGAGTTTTTTCCAATTGAATGAGATGGTAGCTGACTGAACAAAAATTCAGTTTTGTGAATATTCACAGAGCAAGTCTGCTTGAGAGAACTAATGCGCTCTATTCTTTGGGCTCTTGCTCGATGGCTAAATTGTTTTTTTCCTTCAGTAATATATCTGTCATTAACTGGGATTAGATGAATGGTTGTTGTGTGTGTTTGGTTTTTTTTATTTCATCTGGGATAAATCCTGTAAGAGTTGGCTGATTACGTGACCTCTGCCTTCTGCATACTAGCTTTAACCGAAGACAGATATGTAAAGTTGCCAAAGAAAATAATACACAGTAAACAATTCCCTTTATGTACATGAACTACAACTATATGAGAGTACCTGTTCATTCCAAGTGAACAGCGTCACGTTTGTGGGGTTTGGGTCAATGGGTGTGGTTCTTTGGTGTATCTGAAAGAAGCTTATGTGGTAATATCCGGATAGAAATGGCTTTTAAAATCTAATACATCATGGATCAGAGGAACATCTGCACTGCCTGCCTGCTTCTGTGATTTGTTTTGTCCATCCGGTTTGTGATACTCTTAGTCTGTTTTGTGAGGCTGAGTTTTGTATTTGAATTAATTCTGTTTGTTTCATGCTAACAGAAATGGACTAGATTATACTGAATTATTTTTTGGTAGCAACATGTAAAGGTGAACTTTGCATTATCCTGTGTCCAGTTAAATAAATCTGCTTCCAAAGAGTTCTGTTAAAGAAAGAACTCTGAGCTGTCTCTCCGTGTTGATACTGAATTAGCAAAAAGAAGGGTAAATATATGACTATCTTCGCTCTCAGTGGATGCTGTGACTGAAGTCTGGACCACAATACTTACGTGCAGTGCTCCTGAAGCTGAAGATACATAGTCATGATTCCGAGCAAGATTTTAGTCTACCACAACCCTTCAGGTGGCACGCGTACAGAAACTTGTAAAAGTATTAGAAGGCGTAAAAAATCTCTTGGAGAATTGTTCCAAAATGGATATCGTGTCAAAGCTGGACATAGTATCTCTGAAAAGGAAGAACAACATACTTTTCGAAACTCCTTGGTGTCTTGTTATAGGGTCGGCTCGTACTGGGGTAAGGTCCAACTCTAAACTTTTTGTTCAGAACTGTAGTTCGTGATTCTGTCTCTGGTGCTAGTGTTACTCTTTTCTAAAAAGATATTATATTTAATTTTTCAACTTAAAAATAATGCTACAGGATTTCAGTTGCTTTATAGGAAAACTGTCTTCCCAAACTCAGATGCTGTAATGTGCCCATATCTCCAATACCTCATCAAAGGGGTTCGGTATTCACCTGGAATCAAGTAATTCAGCCTTTATTGAAGGATGGGATGTAATAATCTGCAATGGTGTAGTTATTAAGAAATTTTTTTTAAAACTGCTGTCGTTATTTTAACAGGTGAAAATGTAAATTAAAGACGTGCAGCATTTATTAACAAGTCTTTGATACAGCATTGTTTGAAAGCAATTAGTATACAACCTATGTAGATTCTGAACTTGCTGCAGTTTTGCTGTCCTGGTTCATAGGGTATTGATTTTTTCATCCTGTGGGATGTTTTCCCTGCATGTACACTTGCATAACAGAGGCAGGGAAATGTATCAAAACATTTTGGCTGTGTTGCTTCCAGGGAATGGCAGATTCTTGTCCTCCCATGCTATTTCTTCTTGTCTTGTTCTTTGAGCTTTCATTTTCAAACCTATCTACAGGGAGTGGAATCTCAGCTTGCTCTGTTGCGTCGCGTGAAGGCATTCAGGATAGGATTATTTTGCATCCTAAAAATTACCCCTCCGTTATATGCATCTCTGAAAAGGTTCTGATTTCCTAACTATGGATTCTGTTTTTTTTCAGTCTTCAGTAAACCATATGGTCTTTATCAAATACAGGGTAGAAGTAGCCATTGATAGGTTTGATGAAGATACCATTCGGATGAATGGGTGAATGGTTTGTCAGGAATAGAAACGGCATACAGAATCTCTGTGGATTGAATCCTTATACCAATACTTTGGATATGCTATTGACAGAAAAAGAAACATGTGGCAATAAGGGATTACGTATCTCATTGATGAGAAATAATGCAATGCTTGATGGTGTTCTGGTAGACTGAACTCTCATGTTGAATGAAGAAATATCCCAATTCCTGTTTCTATTTTTTAGAATCTCATTAAAGACAAATAAGTTTAGTTGTCGTGATTTCCTCCCCTTCCCCTTTATAGATTTAAAGTTGTAAATTTCCTTTTTTGAGGGTTTGTAACCTATGGTTAATCCTGATTGCTGCTGTATATTAATGTAGTGGAAAGCATCAGTTCAGCCAAGAGACTGCAAAACCGTCTGACAGACAGGAAAATACCATATTTCAGCACCTTAAGACTGTAAAGTCAAATAAAGCTTAAAATAATGTAATTTGTTTTGCTGTAGACTTTATAGAGAAAGTAATTTTCTACTGTAATTGCATTGCTACTGGCACATAGTTTATTGGTCATGTTTGTATCACTATTCTGGTCTAAAGCATCCATTTTACTGGGTCCTTAGTGAAGAGTCAGAAAGCGATGGCTGGAGAGTATTTGCACCTCACCTCACAGAACTGAACAAGTATGTAGTGACATGAATAAAAATAGTCCTGTTGTATTCTAGATCTAGCCCAGTATTTCAACATAGCATGTTGTTTCCTGTTGTACAGATCATTGATTTCTGTAATATTTAAGATCGATTTCAGTTTTTTGGGTGGTATTTGGCCTCTCTTAGTGACTCTTCAAAATTGGCCTGAAAGATGTGGATGTGTCAATTTTTCGTCTCTAAATTCAGTGTATAGAATTTCAGGAGGTAGGCATTTGATCTCTAGGAGTCAGGTGTGGTTGTCGGGATTTTTTTTGTTGGGATTTTTTTTTACAGATTTCAGGTTGAACACTCAGAATCTGAAATAAAATTACACCACACCTGTTATCCAGGAAATTACTTAGTACAAATAATAGAACATATTACACACACGTTTTACATTTTCCGTGTACTTTAGCTGTACAGGCAACACAGGTAGCTAAACAAATATTTTCACAGTAAGAAGATATCCTGTGGTATACGTGGAGGTTCATTTGAATCGTTATACCTACAACTCAAATTATTGTACTAGAGGCAGAAACTGTTGACTAAAATCCTTTGTCTCATACTATTAAAGGAATCTGGTTTGATAATCTTAAAAGCTTTTTCTGGTCTAGAAATCTACGAATCTCTTAGCTTTATCCTGGGCATTGCAGCTCAAAGAAACTTCAGCTCAGAAGCATGCTTTAGTCATCCATTTAAAAGCAGAAGACTGACAAACTGAAGAGGCCCTTCATTTTATCGGTATATTTTTCCATGATTAGAGAGACTTTTCTAGGTAAATTAAATCTTATGATACTTATTTTTTGTATAAATTCTAGTATAGAAGATTATATCCTATTCCAGTCAGATCCCATGAGAAAATTCCAATATAAAACCTCTTGCCAAGAAAAAAGGTGAGTGACATGATGGAGACAAAACAGCAAGTACTTCCTGAGCATTCCATTCAGCCGTTTGCTCAATAAACTTTAGCAGGCAGGATCCTATTAAATGTGCAAAATAAGAATAGGCTTTACTGTAGTACATAAGAAACTTACCCTATCTCAGCTATTGATTATATCACTTAAATGTAAAACAGTTTTGTCGTTTCATATTAAAAGAAATTATTCTTCCCCACATGTATAAAATACATTCCCAAATATTGCTAAGGAAAGAGAGATGGACACATTTGTCTAAGTATCTGAGGCAGGTTTGGGAAAATGGGAATTTTTACTAGTGCTCCTATTATAGAATTTTGCTTACCATTCTTGACGCATAAACAAACATCAGAAATTTCTGTTCTTGGTGAGTTGGTGGGCCTAAAAGGGATAACATCTTCTTAGTTGTGAGTCAAATTTGATTCGAAAACAGTGAGAGAGCACAGCATGGGGCATTGCGTTACTGGTTACATGTGATTAGTTTTCAGAGACAGGCTATTTTTTACAGATGCTTTGTCAGTAATTGAGTTAGACCCATCAAAACCTTTTCTATTTAACTTGTTTTAATTTTGATCTTGTGTGGATTCATAGTAAGCTACCTACTGAATAATTTAGTTTGACAACAGTCTCATTGCAACAAGGCTATTGCTGTGAGGATTACTGTGTCATCAGTTTACGGATGCACGTATGATTGCAAGCACACTTTTGCATGTCATTAATACCAGCACCAGAATGAAGTGCTGTGTGGACTTTTCCTCTGGGAATTATTCAGCTGATTCATCATCCCCTTGCTAAGTTCAAGGTGATACAAATAATCATACATTTAGGGGCAAACTCATTTCATCTGAGCTGTATGCTTACAGTGTATTCTCAGCAGCAGCTTTTTGTAGTCTATTTGAAGAATAAGGCTGAAACCTCTGAATTAGCTGCAGTCTTTCAAAATGAACACAATTTACTAGAAGGTCAAGCAGTCAATGCTATTAAATGTTTTAGAGTGCCAAACAGATTCAGTCAAGACCAGCACCTCTTATCTCTTTCACGGTCGAGCTTTAGAAATAACTAGTCAAGAATGGGAATTCCCCCCTTTCTCCCTTGTTCCAGTTCAGCTAGTATTAGTGGATGTTGCCAATAGACCACACAAAGTCTTCACGTGGTATAAGCTACTGGGGAGGTGTGCACGCTGGTGCCTTGTGCAGTGCAACTTGCCCCTCCTATGCAGAGTTGCTTTGGCTGGCTGGCTGTGTTATGGGGGGGGAGTAAACACTGCAGGCAGAGTGGGCTTCACTTGCGAACGCTGAACTAACTGGTGCTGGTACGCTCAGCCCCTGAGAGCAAAATGCTGTGAGTACCTGGAAACCAGGTTACTTAAACCTACCAGCTGCAGCCCTACTATTGTCCAGGCCTTTTACGTGTTTTGTTCAGATCACTTTTCAGAGTTCTTTTTTTACACTGTTCCGGAATACCCATCTCTTATGAATATTCCTGATTTTCCTACTTTAAACAGGCTTCTTCCCTGCTCAACTATAAGCTTTTCAGCCCTATTTGCAAACTGTCTGCCTTTCTCGCCATGGTTTATACTAAGAACGCTACTCCCGGTCTCTGCTTGTTTCCTCCTGAGCCAGGTTCTCCTTGACTCTGACATCAGTCAGTGTCAAATGGATTTTAAAGCCCTCGGTTGGCTAGATTTTCTACTGAAGGGGATTATAAAGCTCAGAAGTGAACCAGTAGATTCATTACTAAACCCAGTAGCCTCACGCTCTAGCCCACTGAGGCAGATTGTAGCCCTTGTTCAGCACCTGGTCAGGAACTGTCCACTGTCAGGGCAAACAAAAGTGTTTTCCTGCAATATTCAGGCTGCTGATGAAATTTATATGAGGTGATGTCTCTACATAGCTGGAAAGAATGTTATAGACAGGTTAGGTCTTCATAAAAAAGACCTTTAGAGATCCTTTGAAGCAAAACTGGGAATATAATTTTAATGGCCGTTGAAAATACTTGAAATACATAATTTTTAAAGGCTTCAAAGGTGTATTGTCGTGAAGGGTTTTCCCAATCTCTGTTTCCTATACATATTGATTTACTAGAGGACTGTTTTGACTAATATAGAATATAATAAATTTATAATAATTGTATAATAAATTTATAATGATAATAAAAAATCTATAATAATGGAAAATAAATAATAATTTAAGAATATAATACATTTATAATAAATACAAAAATCCCATATTTCTAACATGACTGATGTTTCTACAAAAGCTAATTAAAGATAAACACGTCTATAAAATATGAAGAGGTAGCGTCATACAGGATCGCGGTAGTTTGTCTATGAAGTTTTCAAGATCTCATCTAGAGAATCTGCCTTTTCTTGGTGCCTTTTAATAGGGCTTATGCCTTGTTATATCTTGATACTATCAACATAGGTACAGATGCTTATTAAATACCACTTTCTTGCTAGGATGATGGGATTCAGATTATTTGCAAGACAGGAAGTACAGAAAATCATATAAAATGACATGTGTGTAGGAACCTAATAATGGAATCCTTTGGGTCTTGAAAAGAGTAGAACACTGGAAAGAATTCATTTGCCATCATGATAAGGAAAACTGTTATTTTCATTTCATTTTTGTTCTTCATATTTGAACCACACAAAGCAGGTAATACACTGAGGTTTCTGTGTATTACCTCAGTACAATACAAAGGATCAAAATTTGATCCTTTCTGGGTAATAATCCCTTTAGCTATAAAACACAGCCCCACAGGTAGTGTCCTAGACAAGATACAGAGGTGACAAGCTGATTGTAACCTTTACAATTACAAGCCAGTTCCATTTGTAGTTCAAGTAAACTTTTCAAGCAAACTCCTCCACTTTTTTTTTTTTTTTAATTCTATTCTCTGGGGAATTCTTTAAAACAGTGTAGGCTGTAGCAAATGCAGAACTTAATCCATAATGATTTTCTTGCACAAAAAATACATTGAAGCCATAGTCTTTTTGTTCTCTCATTTGAGTCTCAGCAACTAAAATATGTCTTAAGCATTGTTAGAGTTTGGAGATAGAGGTTTTATTGCTAACATTCACGTTTCTCAGGCTTCTTTTTGAAACATTGCAGTGGGTAACTTGGCCATCTTATTAACTTCAGATGGAATGCAAAGCATTTGAAAGGAAGGATTTTTCTCCCACCAGCCATTTTTCAAAAAGTTCCTAGGGAGTGGAGTGAGGGAGATAGCTGGATGGAACAGAGCTGAGGAATTTTAGGGTTGCTGGTAAAGGTCCTCTCCATCCCTGTCCAGCCACGTCTCTTTGGATAGAAGTAGCAACTGTGGGAACTACTGCAAGTGGAGCAGAGGGACACGTCTCTCAGTTTCAGCACTAGGATCCAAAATGATCATCCTCTAATTACAAATGGATCTGAAGTTTATCATTATTAAGCATTATTTTATTGCTTTTTGTCTAGATCCCCAAATCCAGTTTTCAAGTTGTGATTAATCTTCAGAGTTTCCCACAGTCAGTAATTAAAAAGAAACTTTATATCCATGTAACGCACAGACGGGAGTGATTTTCTACTTTAAGGTTATTTATGAGCCTTAACAAGAGTAAAAATGTTATTTAACAACTTTCAAGAATACTGCAGAAATAAAGCCTTGATTTAAACACATGCATCTTTGCTCTTGACTCTGCTGAGATGATGAAGGCTGTGACCAGGTTTATATGTTTGCCAGAACCAGTCTTTCCTTAAGTTTCTAGAAATAAAAAGTGGTTTCTAGCACTGGAAGGGGGTAAAATAAATGTCAATAAAGAGGAAGTATGAGAAGAAGCTGCCCTGGACCTAACTGTAACAGTTGCAATACCATGTTACACAACTTTTATGTAACTCTTGGCTGTACTGTCTGATAAAAATTATCCTCAAAGCCTTATTTTAATTTTATAAGCTGTGCATGTGTATCATACACAATGTACTTTTTATTCATATGCCAAAGATCTGCAGCCAAATTATTTACTATCAGCATAAGTCTCTTATAATTTAAGCCCTTAATCTTCTATAGTACTTTCTTTTGCGGACACTCTCTCTGTGTATGTCTTGCTGGCTTTGCAGTTATCTGGGAATTGCTATTCATGCAACCTGATTTCAACACAAAAATGCTATTTCTTTGACTATTAAAGAAGTAACTATTTTTACAAAGTGTAATCTGTTCCTATAGTTGTAGTCTGATGGAAAGAATTACAGTAGATTTGTCATTTTTAAGAGAGAATGTGTCGTTCCTCTGTTCTCCTGCTTGAGTTTTTGGAAATTAGGGTGGAGATAGGGAGCATTATTACAATAAAAGATTTTACGTCATTAAGATTTACCAATTTAATCAGGCATACACGCATGTACTTCGTCCAGGTTATCAGATCTCTTGCCCATAATCTCTTATTTTTTCACTAAGCAACGTGGGAGCTCGGAGGACTGAGGAGTTTCAGATCTGTATGTGTCTTTGACAGCCTGGAAGAGAAGGACATGTGCACTAGAACTACCAACAGAACCTCAGTGAGGTTTTTTTCCCCTTAGCTTTCAGCCTGTATGTCTCCTCCCATGGCTTCCTGCATAAACTAAGGCTTTCTGGTAGGATACTTCAGCTATTAAGGAAATAAGTTTAAAACCATTTGAAAAAGACCTGGTAAGGATCTTGGAACCATTAAATATGGAAGAACATTTCAAAGGTATTTGACATTTTGTATGCTACTGATGTTGATTTCATTGATCACTGTCATTGTAAGTGAAATGTTGTTATAATTTGAATTATTCTTTACTAGAGGTTTTTTTTTTCTTTCTTTACTGCAGGTTTAAGATTTTTAAGAGCCCTTAGACTGATACAGTTTTCAGAAATTTTGCAGTTTCTGAATATCCTTAAAACAAGGTAAGACCTTTTCTTACATACTGAGTTAGTTGCATTCGTGACAGAACATAAATGGCTTAGGTTTGTGGTCCTAGTAATATAAGATTTTCTTTTCTGGAAAAAAAACACTTGCTATCTGTTCTTTAAACCTTTTTCTGCTGATGAAAGACTTATCAGTGTCAGCATCTTTTGCCATGTGATCAGTAGAAGATTTTACTTGATGTTGTTACATTTGAAATATCTGAGCGAGACTGAGTGCTGATAAATTAAAAGCAGAATGAATTACAGAGCTCTGCGCTGATTAAATATTGCTTCTTTCCACATAATCTGTCCATTTTCCACTGCCTTGGAAAAACAGGAGTTACAATTCATTCAACAGAATACAGCTAAAAAGTATTTTGAGAAATAATCGTTGTGGCTCTATTTCAATTTTTTTGAACTGAGCATCCTTCCTCACATCAAAAACATATTAAAAATTAATTTTACACTCAGCTATCTTTATATTGTGTTCATTGTCATTAGCATTTCTTTCAAAGAATATTTAAAATATTCCAAGTAACCTTCTGGCTTTCACTGATTCTTCAGGCTATTAAGACACAAAAGTTGTGCAGAATAAGCACAACTTTGAACAAAAGATCACTTTGAAGGAAGAAAAATAAGGAACCTTCCCATGCCTTGCAGCTGAAGACAGATTGCTTTGCATCATTCCCTAAAATGCCCCAGCTGAAGTATTGGATCCAGCTTCCAACAATTACTGTAAACTCAGTTCCATTCTGAAATCCTATGCTCTCTCCACCAGTTGATGATGCATGTGTGAAGGCTTTACATGCAAGTAACTCCATTTACTTGCTATGTTAATTAGTAGCGATGGGGAAATAGACCCTTAAGATTTGTACACACTCATGGTAAACAGCTGTTTCTTCAACCCTTAACCTTGAAACTATTCTCTTTGCTGTAAAACTCTCACGCTATCTGTCTTTAGCTGTGTGACTGTAAGGACTCCAGTTCTTGTCAAATAAAGAAATCAAAGAATGTGCAGTGAAGATGTAGTCCAGTAGCTTAGAATGCTACCAGTATGGTAAAGGAGAGTAATTTGTGCAGGAGCTCAGAATATCCAATGAGTTTGCATTTAACGCACGGAACAACCTCACCAAAAGAAATGGCAGTCAATGGAAAAGCCCCATAAACTCAAAGGACTTTGGATAAAGGCTAAAAACCCCTTCAGGAGTGATGGATTTGTAAACTTCCAGATCCATAAGTGAAGGGATACTGCATTAATCATGTTCAGTGTATTTAGAGCTGGCTTTTTTAAGATTGACGTGTTCATTTAAATAGCATTTCTCTCGTGCAAAATTTACTCTTAGATTAGATATCATCATCTCTGTGATTATTTATATGAATGTCCAAATATCTGTAAAGCCCAAATGTTGATTATTAGAAAGCCTGTAAAGCAGAGCTTCCTTATTATGACTGTTTTTGACTAGAGGCATTTCACTGTGCTTGGCATTAATAACAAGTAACCACCGACAAGAGAAGAAACAGATAGGGTATAAAGGGCACTGCTGTGTTTTTAATATTTGATGCAATTAGAGAATAAATTCTGTCCCCCTTTTCCTCTTTCCCCCAGTAAAGAAAAAGGTTTACTCTAACCTATAAATTAAAATTATTCTTGGAATTAGTGACTGAGGTATGAGGATTAAAGGAGCATATATTATTTACACAATGGGCAGAAGGGCCATTCCAAACACTGGAATCCAAAGGAAGAAGCTAAACCATGCAAAAATAGAGGCAGTGAGAAGACGAGCAAAATAGTGTGGGGGTGTTAGATAATTATTAGAATATCTGAAAAATTATTAATTATATTTGAAAAGAACCAGTGAGGCAAAGCAGAATTTTACTGCGGCGCATTAAAAGACTGTTGTCTGCCAAGGATCTATTTGTTTCCCTAATTTGAAATTAAATGTATTTTACTCAATATTTTTTTGTTCCTGTGTTTTATGAAATCGAATGAATTGTGTGGTGTTCAGCTGAAAATTTCTCCCCTTCACTTCACTGTTTTCTAATATTTTTCACCAAAACTACAGAGGCTTAGGCAGAGCTCACAGTAAGGGATTTTGCACAGATGTTGGAAAGAGCTTAAAGAGCAGGAAAATGTTCGTGACTAATCCTTCATCTATATTTAGACTCTGGCAGAAACACAGGAATATTTCGTAGAGGAGAGATAAGGCACAATGTTTAATAAATCTGCAAAAATAAAATGTACCAAACAAGTCATGTAAATAGTTATTTTTAATGACTGATGTCATTCACTTGTATTACAGTATTATGTGGAGACCAACTGACACATTATTGTATCAGGAGCCGCTCCTGTTCTAAGTTTAGGTGAAGGATGATATTTAGCCTTCCATGACAGAGCTTTGCATCAACAAGATTTCTGTCATTTTGTTTAATCTAGGAACCTGTTGTTTAGGGTCCTGTGCTATGACTGAATTTTATCACCGACAGAATGTGAACCTTAATCAACCATACCTTAAGAAAGAGAGAAATAGGGAATATGTGTTGATGTAGGTGAACGCTAATTAATTGCAGAACTGCTGGTATAGTGTCTTATTTTTGAGTATTTTTGTATTTCTTTCCTAGTACCCACAGTTGCCCACTTCACTAACTGTAACTCTTAAAAATATTTTTAATGGAGCCGGTCTGATTAATTTTCCAGGTTCATTTCTCAACTTTGTCTAGAAAATAATGCATTTTTATTGTCCTTAAAGTAGTTACAAACAGAAATATTAATGAATTCTACTGCAAAACTACTACTGCTAACACTGATAGTGAATTTTTCCTGATTTTCATTCTATTGGAATGTATTGCTTTAGGAATAATAGTTTTCTGAGGCATTATTCTTTCTTAGAAGTGTTTTAAAAAACAAAGGAGAGCTATTTCCAATACAGTTCCATGAATGGTTAGGATTATTTAGACATGGTAATACATGGACTTCAGTTCCTTATGTATTTGTTGAATATCCTTCTTAGCTTTTGAAAGCATAGTGATTTTTGTAAGAAGAGAGGGAGTGAGCTTTACTTATATGTCTTCCACAAACTTTTAAGTATGGTATTTTCCTGCTG
>NW_008825162.1:5530434-5530768 GCF_000699105.1 Pygoscelis adeliae
TCCTTGCTTCAAATTCACCTCTGGCTACAATAGGGAACATACTACTCAGTGGGACTAAAAAGAGTTTGTAGAGTTTGACTGGTAGGGTTCAATCTTTTCTTAAATTTTATTTTACTTTTTTGGAAAAATGTGAATGTGAAGTATGAAATACTCTAGCTCTGTATGAATTTCCACAAAGAAGTCCATAGGAGTTCATGCACGCAGAATAATATGAAAATTACTTGGGACTTTACACAGGAAGTGTAAAATACCTAAGTTGTTTAATTTGGGAATCGTAATTTTTTCACAAAAGCAGCATGACATTTACAGATTGCGGCAATAGTTCATTAATTGT
>NW_008825162.1:5530804-5550819 GCF_000699105.1 Pygoscelis adeliae
GTGCAAGTGTTAACATGTGGTGAGTACGCAACAAAAACATCCTCTTGCTGTTAATTTTTAAAGCCGCCACAGGTCTGGGGTCAAAAGCACAATGAATATAGAGGAAGCATACAAGCTAACGAAAAATGAAATAATTAAAAAAAAAATCAGTCAGTTGTATGTATAAATGCAGTGTCCAGCAGCTAACATTAATTGGCATTGCTCAGCTTAATTCATTGGACCTGCATGGATGTATTCCAGGGTAACAGAACATTTACACGTAAATAATTGCTGAGGTGTCTAGCAATGAAAAATGAAGTGAGTGTACTGAGAGGCAACCATATTATTTGTGAAAAAGCATTATTTATTTCTATTTGTTTCATTATGAGTACAGATGTAGCTAAGGATTCCGTTTGTCTTTCTGCTCTCAAATGCATTGGAATTTTTCTGTCAAGCTATCTAAATTACGCAAATGTGAACTCTGCAAAGACAAAATAATACATATTTTGCATAGGCTTTTGATTAAGTTTCTTAGGGAGCCTGCATCTCTTCAGAAAGCATCATCAGACTCTTTCAGGCTAAAGTACGCAGTTGTATACAGGTACATATTAAAAATGTGTGATAAATTCCAGTCTAAGTTCCTATTTGTTGTTGGGTTTTGTTTATTTTCAGTAATTCCATCAAGCTAGTGAATCTGTGCTCTATATTTATCAGCACGTGGCTGACAGCAGCTGGGTTCATACATTTGGTAAGTACATTTGAAAAGACTTCATTGACTTTTTCTCATGGATCATCTGCTCTCTGAGCTACTTTATTACCTGAAATTACCTTGCTCTGGATAATCCCTGAACACGTCTATAGGGTACAATAAAAAAAGACATCACAGCTTCCCAAATTTCAGGCTCCTACTCAAAACTAATTCTGAATAGTAAGGAATACATCATTAACCTCAGCAATAAAATATGAGACCTCAACCGATGCAACTTCTTGACTGATTACAATTTACCAGTAGGTGGCAATGTTTCCTAAATAACTACCCGAGTGCTTCCTGGAAGGGGTTGGCAGAGCTGAAATGACACTGAGGTCCTGGGAAATCAACGGTTGTGCCAGCAGAAAGCAGTTCTGTATTTCCACGAGAAGTGATGGGATTGCCAACATTCCGGGTGGCAATTTTTTAGAGATTATTTCCTTCTCTTTTGTTTTTAAATTTCAAATTTCTTGGTGTAGCTTTCAGTCACTGATAACGTAGATTTTTGTAATAGATTTTTACTCCGCACTTAACAATTCCTGAAAAATGTAAGATAGTTAGTATAGAAGTACATATGAGTTCATAAATGTGAATATGCGTCTATATGATAGGTATATGTCAATTGTGTATTTTAAATATTTTAAACTAAGAGCTTTTACTGACTTGTTTGGTAAAAATAATTAAATATGGTTAAGTGTTTGTCCTTTAAGTACATTTTATGATGAACTTAGAAACAGGAAAATTTCAAGGTGCTAGTAGGAATAAGTTATTCAGGAATGGTTTTGGACTAATATTGTAATTTAATGATATTGATGTTAGTCCAGAGCAGTATCATTGACTTCACTTGAATTACCTTGAGCTGTATCCAGCTATATAAGATTGAATTCAGAATGTTTATCTTCTTGTTATACCAGATAGTAATTTAGTTTTCACTCTTATAAAGATGGACTGAAATTTTGGATGTTTTTGTTTGTCACATACTTCTCATTCACAGATGACCACATTTTTACACTCCTCTGGCAGATTTTTATCATAGAAACATTAGCCTTTTCTATTTTTGAATGAGGAAAAAAAAAGCTTTTTAAAATTACATCAGGAGGGAAGGAATCCTATTTTGTGGTTTGTTTTGTTGTTGTTGTTGTTTTGGGGTTTTTTTTTGCTTTTCAGTAGAAGTTTCTCCATTCTACTGTAGGCCTGTCCTCAAACTTCAAACTTTTTACTGTGGAACAAATTTTAAAGGGCATGCTCCTTTCCTACTGATAGATTTATAACTTTGACACATACAGTAGCTGGCTTCTTGGAAAAGTAATAGGGTATCACTAAACTTAACATGTCACTAATGCCTTTAATAGCTACATAATGCTTTAAAACAAAAACATTAAGAAGTATAATTGCATTACAAGTAGGGTTCACGCTGAAAAAGTTCTGAACAAATTGCTATAAAATGAACTTACCTAGCTGCATTAATGTTATGTTACTTAGTGGTGAATGGAAAAGATACTTTCCATAAATAGTATGAGTGGCAAGGCTATGCATATTGGCAAAAGAACTGTAATGCTATAATTGGGACAGGGTTGTGTTCTGTATTTGTTCAAAATAAATCATAGGAAAGGATCCAGAGTTTATATTATATGCCAAATTATACATATATACACACACAAGCACACACACACATATATCAGTAGAGTTAATCTGTGGTACAACTCTATTAATTCATTATATGTTTTGTTGTACATTTTAGGTGGAGAACTCAGGGGATCCATGGGAAAATTTCCAAAATAATCAACCGCTAACATATTGGGAATGTGTTTATTTACTGATGGTTACAATGTCCACTGTTGGCTATGGAGATGTTTATGCAAAAACAACCCTTGGTCGCCTTTTCATGGTCTTCTTCATCCTTGGGGGATTGGTAAAAACTCTTTTTTTATTATTATTATTATTATTATTATCCCAGCTACATTAATACTTGATCCTGTATATCTCAATGCTGTAATTAAAGATATAATAATATCTGGTTTAGAGACTTAAAATTAATTATAAAACTTTTAAATATGTTTAATACACCCCACTTTTTTTCTATAGATAAATATTTTGGCAGAGCTTGTTAAATTAGTCCAGTTTAGTAGAGTCAGAATTTTTCTAATCCATTTAAATGAGTAATGCATGTGAATACATGAAGTGCCTTAATATTTCAACTTATAATGTTATTTTTAGTCCTTTACTTTTTAGTGACTGACTGTAGTGCATTTTTTTGAGGCTGCTATAGATACTTAAAGGCACTTTGCGGTTTCAGAGTCCTACCCACCCTTCTGTGTTCCTTCCCAGAATTCCAACAAACACTGTGGCTTTGGAC
The DNA here is from genome assembly GCF_000699105.1 of Pygoscelis adeliae. NCBI lineage: Eukaryota > Metazoa > Chordata > Aves > Sphenisciformes > Spheniscidae > Pygoscelis > Pygoscelis adeliae. Next base: position 5,533,888 of record NW_008825162.1, read on the forward strand.
TGCCTTAAAGAGCAGCTTGCCTGATCCAGATGATGGCAAACCACATTCTTTTTAATTTCAAACATCCTTTCATGTCATGTGGCACAATTTTAACTCACAATTTATCACATGGCCATAACCAGTATCCTTTTATATCAGCAAATTCTCGTGTTCTTTGTCCTGTATGTACATAGCACTGAAGTTACTAATTGTCTTCTGTCAACTTTTCTATTACTTATCAATGTTAGTCATTTATAGGACCTGTTGCAATGTTATTCTCTAAACCAGCAAGGTTTATTTTAATGTTTACACTGTGCAAGGTAAGTGCTTTATGGATGACTCACTATATATATAGTGCAGATACATAAATATGTATATTGTTACTTTATTCTCATATATTGATTTCACATATACATACGTCTTTCAGAGGTGATATGTATATAACTAATGTTATGAATGCCATATATGAGACACATACAGATACATATATATGAGTATATGTATGAGCATAAATATATGCATTCCCGTCTATGTTTATTGACATATGAAGACAAAGACCATGTCAACTGGCAGTAGCTCTTCAAGGTATCCGGCCACAAGGAAGATGTTTGTTGGACAAAACATGGCAGAATAATTTTTATTTTCTCCTCAAAACCTTTTTTCTATCACGTGTTATTCCAATCCTTTTATAAACATAAATTTTTGGAAAAATTTTTTTTGGGGGGCAGGGGGGTGACCTTTTTGTTTCTTGACAGAGGGAATAACCCCTGATTCCATCTTGGTTTTGTCTTCTTTTGAAGCCTAATCATGGGGGAAAAAAGTCTGTCTTTTGAAATAGAAATGTAACAGTAATGATAATACTTGTTTTTATTTTTTGCAGTGGAGCTTGGATAGGTTTTTTCCCCTCCCCTCTTCAGAAAGAATTAGACATAACTGTATTTTATGATTAGATACCAGTTGGAATTTATTTTGTTCTTGTTTTGTTTTGTATGCCTATTTTTCCTCTTTTGACCATTTTCTTAATTTATAAGGTGTGCACCTTCTCCAAGACTTTTACATTGAGCTCTCTTATTTTGTTTGATAAGAACTTCTACATTTTTTTAAATTTTCTTTTTAAACAACTTCATAGATCTAATTCTTTTGCATTTTCAGATCTTAAAGATATATATCTTCTGAAAATATTCATCATCCCCCTTTCTTTGGCCTCTCTTTTTAGTCTTTTTCTTCTGTCTCCTATCTTCTTCTTAGGCCATGTTTGCCAGCTACGTCCCTGAAATCATAGAGTTAATAGGAAACCGCAAGAAATATGGTGGTTCCTATAGTGCGGTTAGTGGAAGAAAGTAAGTATCCCAAGAGGCTCTGCTGCCTCTGCTGCAGTAGAACACTCTCTGCATGCCATTTTCTTTTTTTTTTTTTTTGTGTTTTTGTTTCATGCATGTAGGCAATGTTTGCTCGCTACGTGCCAGAAATTGCTGCTCTCATCCTTAATCGGAAGAAATACGGCGGGACTTTTAACTCAACCCGAGGCAGAAAGTAAGTCAAAAAAGACCAGGTGTGGTTGTGTGACTCAAAAGAGCCCCTGAAGGTGGTAATAGCTGACGCACAGCTTAAAGGCTGTATTCCTTGACATCAGATGTTACCACTGGAGAGTTGTCACACTATAATTAGAGACCTGGGCTATGCTATGGTACAAGTCACAACATTTTGTCCCTACTTCAAGAGAACCTGAATACCATTAAGACTACACTGACATATCTTGTGAAAAACGCTGCTATTGCTTATGCAGTTAGCTTCTGGAACAAGGCTGACTTGTCACTTCACGGTTTTGGGTATCAGATTATCATGTGGTCATCTCTTAACTAAGTGACAATGATAATTCACATGATTTTCAAACAACTCAGTTCTTTAGAAAACTGGGATTTACTGGAGTGCAAAATATGAGATTTATGATGATCGGGTTATTTCATTAGACTGACTTTGTCAGAAGTCTGATAGTGCTGTTTCTCATTGTTCAAAGAGCAGATTCAGATCTCTTGCAGCTCCTATTGACTTCATATGAATATTGCAAGCATTCGTGATTTTAGGATCTATGACCAGCGTTTTTAAAGTGATTCTCTTCCACACACGGTATAAAACCTATCCTAAGAAGAGCAAGTAGTAGCCTTAGTATCAATATAGTATGGGAAAAAACCAAACCTGTAAATAATACTATTCTTACCTGGTAGCAAAAGTTAAATTTTATTGGATCACATTAGTTCATTACATTTCTACTGAAAGCCTGCTTGTTTTCTTGACCAAGTTAAAACCAGCTCTTTCTGGCATTCCCAGCATGTAGACCTGCTGGGACATAGCCTTTAATGAACTAGATGTACTTGGCAGTATAGTAGTTTCTCCTCTGTTATCACCTTTAGTGTTGCCATCTTTTGTTTCATTACATATCATTGTGATATTCACTGGTAGAGACATGCTTGCCCTAAAAGACTAGTCATATAGAATCCTTTCCATATAACATAATGAAGGTGCTGCAAGCAACACATCTAATTAATTGTCCCTCTCCTTACTTCAAGAAGATACATTTTTTGCTTTATTCCTTTCAAACCATCACCCGTGCACCATTTTATAAACGTGGATTATGGTTTTATCAAGTTGTTTCTCCTCTCTGTGGAGCATAAAGATTGTAAATGTCCCACAGAGCTAATTCTAGAGTACTGTTTTACATCACTGGGTAGATAAATCAAAGTTTTTTCTTTAGTTATACTATTATTATTGTGCGTTCAATAATACTCAAGCAATAACATGACACAATTGAAAACGTCAATACTTTCATTTTTTGAGATACCCTCAAATGTCTAAAGTTTTTTTTTACTGTAAACACTAATGTTGGGAACTTGCATCATAATTCACTTATCCAGATTAACAAAATGCCTTAATTTATTTCTGAGATGGAGTAGTATCCTTAATTTCCCAAAATGTTTATTTGTGACAGAGGCCTACTCAGTTTCATATTTGTACTTGGTTTCTCAAAGAGAGAAGTTTTTCCAAACACAGACCTTACACCTCTGTTTTTGACGCTCCGAAGGAGTTATAGCAGAGGGGAATATGGTTAAAAAATATTTTACATACAGAGTTTTAGTCTCCCCCTTTCTATGTTGTCACTAGTACCCAGCATTGCTCAGATGTCTCTAAACTTGGACCTGATCTTCAGTCAGAACCCCACATCCTGAAAAGCTCAACTCCAGATTACAGGCTTCTGCTAGCTTTGGGGCGTGCTTAATTTTATTTTTTCACCTTTTCTTTTTGTCTTTATTTATATGCGCTATCTGTTTGGTTTTAGCTCACTCCATTGTCAGTGCTTTCTCTGCTGATCTCTACCGCCCATATAACTTGTCGTTTGAAACTCAGCTCTGTCATCAGCATACAAACTTCAATTTACGTTTTGCATTGTTTTCTGGTTCAATTATTAATTACTAAGTAGTTTAAAGATGTCCTTTGCTCATGTGGGTCTTTCATCAGAGAATCTAAGCTTGGGAACTGCACAGTAAAAAGCCATTAGCACCCCTTGTTTGATGTTGCTTTTGCAGTCAGTAGAACAAGATTGATGAAATGTTATGTTTGGCCAAAATTTAAGTTTTCATTTGGAATTCAGCGTTGAGAGAATGGATTGTCAGAACCAATAAGTTTTCCTTTGCTTGGGATATGGGCATGTGGTAGTAATTAGCAATATAAGGTCTTTAGTTGAGCAACCAAGCATAGATTCTGGCAGCAAACATAATGAGAAACTACAGTTGTTCTATTCCTAACGTCAGAAAGTTTCTAGATAAAATTAAATGCATGTACAAAAGGAAAGCAGCTAAATTTCTTTGAAAGATGTAGTTTCAGCTCTTAAAATAGCAAATGTGTATACTTTTTAATATTCTCCAAAATAGATAAATATATGGAATCTGTTTCGTAGCATTTATATGTATGTTTATACATGTTGCCTCATGAACTATGTCTGTGGAATAACATGCTTCTATATGATTATTAAACATTTGGGTGGGAAGTTAAAATTAACATATCATTATGTATGTTTTGAGGATTGCACTACATCGCTTTACTACTAAGGAGAGCCTTGCTTATAGAGTTGTAACTATCGAAGCAGCTAGAATGTATGCATAAAAATTATTTCTACAAACTCCACTTACTAAAGAAGAGAAACAACCAACACACCAGCAAGTTTGATCTCACATTTCATTTTGCTTTTCAGCCAATAAAGTCCCCAAAGGACTCATGAACTATATAGGAATCATTTTGCACAACAAAGCAGCTTACTTCTCTCTCAGATGAGACACTCACTACAGAGTTTGGAAACAGAAGTAGTTTGCAGGCAGTATGCAATTATCGCTGGTTAAATTTAACTAGTTTTGTTACAAAAGTCCATGGGGAATTTTACATTTTAAATTTAATTTATAATCTCTGCTTTGTAATATATTCCTGTAATGAGACTTCCAAAGCCTCACAGAACACAAAGCAGGAATTTTATTACAGTCTTCGATTCAAGTTTCACCTGTTAAATAAACAACAGTACTCACTGTTGCATATATACCAAAATGCATACCAACGTATCTATACAAAATCTGACCGAGACAAAACATGCACATTTAATGACAAGTAGGGTAATGACTTTGGCACAATTATGACCTAGTGCAAAAAAAATTAAGAAGTTACCAGAAAAGGTAACAATCCTTGTCTTGAATTTCAGATTTGTAAGCAATGAGATCTGCTCTATAGTTTACTGCTAAACAGCTGTTTTATTTATAATATTTACATATTAGCCAACGTTCTGCTGATTTCTGTAGAAGTAGGTAACAACATAACTTATTTTCTCTGTAGAGCAGTTGGCATATTTTTATTATTAATAGACTAGTAACTACCTGACAGAGGTTTTGTGAGATTTAACGGGGTCAGGTTTATGCTTTCTGAAGATGAGAAATGCTTTTAAAAAGCCAAGTAGACAAATTTATAATGAAGGTTAACTCTTATTAATTGCTTCGTCATCAAGCCTTGTGTCGGTCACTCTGAAAAATATCTGTAATATTGTATAGGACATATTTCACTAAAACATTGTGAAACTTACTAGTTCGCTAAGAAATAATTAATGAAAGCATATACTTGAAAGAAGTTATATTCAGGTAATTTCATAAAGTAAATCAGTGACAAACTAGTATCATGATAAACAGATAAAGTAGTTTATAATGACAAAATACTGGAAACAAATACTGGAGATAAAAGCTAGATGTAACGTGTAGTTGGGGGGAGAAGGAAAAAAATGTGGCCTTTTATTATAAAAAGTCTATAGATGACACTTTAGAAAAGAATATATAATTTTATATGTATAAGCAGGGGAAGTTTTATGCTTTTTTGTTTGTTTGACAATTTTTTCATCAGTTACAAACTGAAATGGTATATAGCTTGAGGATTAATGATACTTTCTTTTAGTCATTTTTCTTAATACTTTTGAGACCAGCAGCTGGTTCCGTACACCCTGTCTACCTTTAGCTCTTTTCTTTTTAAGGCTTTCAATTTGATTTACTCTGTCTAGGCTCTTTCTGTAACCTATCTGTAGAACTCATGAGCTCGTATTCAAGGCATCATTTTAAAGTGATATATTTAAAATGAAGTACCATAGAAGGATGAAAAGGTATCTGCCACTCTATCACCATAGCTGATAGACTATTGTTTTTAGAACGTAGCAATAAGCCTACAGGGTTAGTTCATACACGCCTACCTCTGGAAGGCTGGAAGAGGCAGTGATGACTTTGGCTTTGGATGATTTTCTGAAGTGCTCCAACTAACCTCTTAACTATAAAGTTCAGGCCTCAAGTCTTATGAGACAGGGGTTTTCTTCAAGAAATTCTTGGTTTTGGATAAGTAGAATTCTGCTGTTACACTCTTTTTTGTGATATTTGGAACTTACACATTCAGTCCTAGCCAAAATAGGACTTACAAGTTTATCTGTGTTACTTCTTTTAAGCCAAAAAAAAAATCAACGTTTATTATTTATAACGTTCATATTACTCAGGTCTGGTCTGAGATTTGGTTAAAGGTCCAGATTTGTTTTACCTCTACTGATTTGTAATTAACTTTTTATTCTGCATTTACTAATTTACTTGAGAATCAAGATTGTTCGTACTCAGTTGTTTCATTTCTGTATTCATGTGTCAGTATGATCAGACTGGATTTTAATTCTGTGAAATATTTTCCAGTTGAAGACATTAGCTTATTGTAAATCAGCCTGCACAAAGCTCTAGAAAGCATATGGAAAGAACATTTGTAAACTGATGGACTGAAAGAGAGACTGGATAACTTAATGATTTTTTTTCAGTCTTTCCTCTACATTGAATTATTGACTTTTAATTCCGTGGACTAAATTCTTTTTGCCTTTTTCATGCGAAACTGCTGTCAAATACAATGGAAACTCTTTATGAGGGCAGCAAGCAGAACACAGCTTGACATGAATAGATATTGGCAGAGAGAGGAATTATAATTATTTATATACATGTATGTGTATATATAAACAGCTTATCTTGTCCCAATAGTAAATATTTATGCTAAACTTCGTTAAATTTTCAAAAGATTTAAAAAAATTGATCCAGAGGCATTACTGTAGTTACTATATAAGATTAAAAATTGTATTTTAATGAAATCACAGTTCTTTACTGTATAAGCTATTAAAACCTCTTGTTTCTCTTCTCTCATGATCTGCTGTGCTTCCCAGAGATTTCTTCAGATTTCTTAAATTTACAAGCCATAAATTAGCAAATCATCAACATATCAACGGGAAGAATCATCTGTTAGAGATTCCTTCCAGAAGGAAACATGGGATTCAATAACTAAACTTCACAAAGAAAAATAAAAACTGTAGACAGATAGATATGGTAAACAGAAAGACAAACAGATAATTTAAGTTGACAGGCCATCTTGGACTCATTAGACATTTGAATTTGATTAAATATTAGAAAAAAAAATTTAAGGCTTATCCAAATACTTTGGCGAAGGTCCATTTGCTACAGTAATGAGAGGCATAGCTCCAAAGAAAGTGACATTAGATTATTATATTAAATAATTTGATACAATATGTAAGATATTATTTTCCAGTGGGATGAGAATGTAATAAGAGAATGTGACACGGATTGCATTATGATCCCCAGGGGTGTCTCTATTTCCCATCTGCTAGCCATTCTTCTAACCCCACTGTTTCAAATGAAGTCTCACTTAGTGATAAAGAAAATCTGATGAGTGTTAAACAGACTGACAGATAGAACTAATAGGACAAACTTCTTTTTTTTTTCAATTTTGCGTGCTTATTAAACTATATCCATTCTTATGGAAGCAAGAAAGGAAATGTGGGAAGTGACATATAACAATGTTATGACTTAAAGAAATGCGTATTCTAGGTCTCAAATCACGTTCCATTCCTACAATAACAGCACTAATTTTATATTTCTAGTTCAAACTGTAAAAAATTCAACTTTTCCTTCTCTCTGCCTAAACTTAAAAAAACCTTTTGGGTTTGGCATCAAAATAGCAGTTGTTGCTGTCCAAATTTTGACCCAAGGAAGACTTAATCTGGTTTATAAATCTGCTGATCTACCGTATTCTACAAAATATGCAGGCCATGGCTTTAGGTGTGGACGTTCCACAGAGTGCAATGTGAGATGGCAGAAGTGGTAAATTGATCAGCAAGTTTTAGTGAATTATGACTCTTTGTTTTCACTCAGGTTCTGTTGCAGAAAATCAGTCATGACATTTTGGGCTGATTTCTATGGGAAGAAATGCATTGGCTGTGGTTGTGAATGAAATCACGCTCAAAAATCTTAAAGCCTTTGCTAACTCCTGCATTGCTTACAAAGGATTTAGTTATTTTTTGACTCATTGAGCATTTAAAAAATGCATAAGGCAATTTGAAAATGAGTAATGGTGGGAACATAGAAAGCAGTTTATTTAAGGGAAAATAAATTCAATTGATTTCAAAAGTAATAACAGAGTTTCTTGCGTGTGTGATATTTGCACCACAAAATAGTACAAGAAGGAAGCCCAGGGTTTGGAAGGATTAGAACAGTAGATTAAGGTCTGTTTGCAACTGAGATGTTAATGCTGGAGATGTGGCTTACTCCTGTGTTTTACTGTAAGTTTTCTAATGTGGACTCCTTGTGCATACCATAGCATTTAACAGTTTTTACTTCTGTTCATACTAACTTATTCACTTATTTCATATGGTGATATAGCTGTGTTGTGTCTAAATGTTGTGGTATTTTCTGTGAAAGCAGAAATACTCTAGATAATATTACCATCAAGACTGAATGAAAGGATGAATATTCATCCTTTACTTAAATCTACAGTGGAAGCTTCTTAACTAATCCAGACCCTGGAAGAAACAAATCACTGTGCTTGCTTCTTATTATTGCAGTTTCAGAGGTATGCATCAAGCAAAGAATAGTAACTTTTATTTCTTAACTTGCTTTATAGACAAGCATTGCGCAATTCCTTAGATCATAAAAATGTAAGATAAACTCATTTAGCTGTAACTGAGCAAGGAAGTTGAAATAAACAAAGCAGCTCACAGTGAATCACTTATGATAGCATGCTATTGCAAACAGACTTATATGCAAGCTCTAATATGCAGTTTAAACTAAAGAGTATGCTATTTATCCAGGATTAAAGTATCTGAAATGCACTCTGTCAGCCTGTTCTCTAGTAGAAATCTCACTTAGGTGGGCACAAAATATTTGAGGACCTGTGTAAGTGAATTCTGTGCACTTCAGAAACAGTTTCTAATATTTAAAGGTTGCCAGTGACACACCACCGATATTCACTGAGCAAGACTGAAACCTGGATTTGTATAAGTGCACTTTATATAGTTTCATAGCTGCAATAATTCACAACTGATTAGGGTCTTGTGTGTGACTGTGTGTTTGTCACACATTACCAATTTGATGTTTAAGAGGATTTGAAATGATTCCTTCTTGATTCTTAATTTTACATACTTATATTGGTCACAGAGTAAATTAATATCTGCATCAGAGGTAACTTTCAAATGCCTGACATTAATGATTTCCCATTTATGTTAGTCTGATGTATGATCCAGTGCTGTTTCACTGATCTGTACTGTATACCATATACTGAGTGTAGCTCTGAGTGTTTTCTGGTATTAACTAATTCCTTTTTCTTTACTCACAATACAAGAGAGATTCCAAAGAGCATGGAACCTGTTGGAAAGCACAGATAGTTTCTGTCAGAATTAATCACAGCAGCTTCAGTACAGGCTGCACAAGTTCACTCTGGTTCCTAAATAGTTGGCAGCTGAAGCTATCAGGTCCAGTTTACAGAAATTAAAGGTACCTCAGACATGTTCTCACATACCGCCATCACATCTCCAGTCCCAGTGTAGTCGTGTTCCTTTATACATTTAATTTTGATACATATTTGAAAGTCGGTGCTTTTGGCTTCTCAGTAACTTCAACGCTTTTGAAATTTTTAATCCTTCAGGAGTAAAGATCATAATGAGAATCCACTTTCTAACAAACAGTTGAAGGAGAACAAATGTTAAAATAAAGTTGCTGGGATGTTACACGCTTGACAGACAATTAGCTGTATCCTTGACTGTTTCTGACTTGTCTCCTTTGTACTAGAAAATTTCTAGAGCCTCATTTGAGAATCATAGTGAGAAAATAGTTCATAGTTGAATTTTTAAAAAAATATCAGGTCTTGATTTCAGAGTATCTTATGCTCTGTCTTCACAGATGTGAATGACTAATGCGAAAAGGCAAGTTTGGGAGTAACACTTTTTTTTGGGAGTAACAGTTATTTTTTAAAAACCAACCTGGTGTGTCTTTTTTTGGTCCAGAAGTGTCCGTTCTAGATGAGTTGTTCTCAGTCTTTGCTTTTGTCATATATGCAATACATAGGCAAGTTTTTTTAATGGTTAAAATATTATAACATATTGTTCTGGCTCACTATACACATTGGCTAAATAAGTGGTTCTTAGAGGACCATCCTTGGGTTCAAGTCTTCTGTGAAAAAAAAGCATGAAATCGTGACTGTACGGCACCTATTACTCTATCTGTATTAATCGGAGAGGGGAGTTTATATTAAAATAAGGCATGTGTTTAACCGAGTAAGAGACAGACGCATAAGCACTTGAACTGAATTAATAGAATCTTGAGTAATGTTAGGTAAATCATAAAAAACACAAGCAGCTTGAAATGTATTGCAAACTGATACATATAAAGAATGCATACCACTAATAGATAAACAAGAAGACCATATGTACAGTCTCTGTTGACATTTATTGACTTTTCTTAATGAGAACAAATGTCTGAGACCCATCCTTTGTTGAGGAAAACCAGTTAGACTTCATGAGAACCTGTTTACTTCAACCATAGCAGCCTGCTACTGGTATACAAAGAAAGAATTTAGGTGGTCGATAGATGAAGGCATGATCAGAACGCTAAGCAAAAAGACTGTAAAGAGATTTGAGCATATGTGTTTGATATAAATATTAGAATTTTATAGAGACATCTAGATCAATATGCACCACACTTCATTTAGTTACTTGACAAGAGAACACCATGTATTCAGCTGAATGCTGAATAGAATTTTGTATTTATTATCTTTGATTTATTATGACAGACTAGTTAGAGTGAGTTTTTTCAAGTTCTTTATACTTGTTCCAATAAAATGGATATAATTTCTTTCAAAATAAATAGGCAAAAGATTTGCCTTTCGTATTGTGTCCTCTGAAGGGAGAACCATGCAGAGATCCTTTTTGAAGAATCCTATTCACAGTGGATCTGTTTTCATTTACAGTGCTATTTACATGGATTAAGAGTATGTTTTCAATTATCTCATGTCAGAATTCTAGATGTTTTAGCTTTTGCTTATTTAATTTTTTTCTTCCTGAAACTGTTTGTATCTGTGGTAGCTTTGGACCTTTTATCACCATCTTTGTTTACTTTATAAGAAGCTAGTGTATTTTTAGCAAATGCATCATTGTGTCAATACTTGAGTGGAAAAAAATTATATACTGTAGAGAATTTCAACTGTGTAGAATCACAGTTGAAATCAGCTGTGTAGAACTGTACTAATTTTTCATATTTGGTCACTGTAATTAATTTTGAGAATGATAAGTACATATGGGAGAGAAGGGATTAGTCTGGCTTTATTGGTTGATAGAATATGGCTCCTGATAAGCTTTTGATTCTCTGTAAAAGAGTCTTTTTTCAGCATCACAATCGTGTAATATGGATTCCCATTGGTATATTAAACCAGTTTCACCTCTGATACATGATACCAATGAGAACTATTACTTAACAGAAACCTTAGTCCTCCTGAATATTTATCAGCAACAAAAATGTCTAAATTCCTGAATCGTGGTTTTCAGTATTGTAAGGGAATTTCTAAAATTTGCTTTTAAAGAATGAAAAAAAAACCAGAAATCATAATAATTTAGCTGAATATGTATTACTTTTGAGGTTTTTCATAAACAAAAGCATAATGCAGAGGTTAGACATTTCTGTTGACCAAAAATTATTACTACAATATTTTCCTACCAACCAACTCTAGCTGAAAGCAAAAGATATCCAGTACGTTGGCTTTACTTAAACTCTCTGTGCGTGGAAAAAAAATGGGTGGTACATGGGAAGGGAATGGTTATTGGAAGAAACAGAGGAAGTTATAAATCTTCAAATCATATGCAGGACAGATTGGAACAATATAAGCTCTCCAAGTTTTCTTAAATAATGTACCTAATAACTCTCTCTGGGCAAGTAGGAAATCTGTTTTCGATTTCTTCTAAGCAAAAATATAATTTATGTTAAAAGGAGGTTTTTTGGTGGGAGTTTTGACGAAAAATTAATGCAAGTATCTCATCAGAAAATATTGTTTGAAAACCAGGAGTTTTTGTTGCAATCACTGCTCAGGACGCTGTCCTGCACTATATAAGAACAGCAAAGAAGAGAAGAATAGATCATGTCCAGCCCCAAATCAGAGTGCTAAAATGAAACTATGGTGCAGATGCCTTCTGACACTTCCAAAAGAATCAGTCCTGATGCTGAAATGCAAGAGTATTTGACAGCCAAATGTTTTATTTTCACTGGAGCAGATTGCTATGGAACCCTACTGAATGAGAATCATAACAGGATTGAATTACCGTACCAAATGCATCCGCTTTTAGCGGGAGGTTTTTGGAGTAGATAACCTCTGGAGGTCTTTTCCAACCTGAATTATCTTGTAATCTTATCATCCTATGAAAATTTCTTCTGCGATAGAGTAGTTTGGGTTGCACGCTCTATCTGGCTTGTAGTTCTTCTCTTCAGTTTACCCATATTTTTAAAATGTGGACTCTAATTAATGACAGAGAAGAACCCATATGAAGTGAAATCTCCCAGGAAGGAAGTAAATTTTCTGCCCAGGAATGCAGTGTAGCACAAGAGAATTCAGGAAGAGACCCTACTAAAGCTAATAGCACAGGATCTGTACAAAGCAGTTGCCTACAAGAAGAAATTATTTCTATTATTAAAAATAATGCATCAACTATGCAAATGGGAAGTTCAATTTCTTAATTAGTAATAGATGGAAACATTTGAAAAAAATAATACCCATAGTTTAAAATTAGTCATCTTAGAAGATGTGTACAGGCAGTACAAGGAAAACAAATGAATATTTTTAGCTGCTATTTATAATTTTCTTGGGCCTTTGTGGTTTTTGATGCTAGATAGGTTTACACTCGGGAAAAGTGCTGTATACCACTAGACAGCTAGAACTTCCCAATATGTTAGGGTAATGTAGTGTATGAAACACAGTCTGTTCAGAATTTAGATCCAGTAGACAACTCGGGTTTTAAATATCTCTTCCAAATCTGAACTTTCTTGAGGTTTTCCATTTACATGGGTATATTGGATGGAGATTCATCCATTTGGTGGGGAGTGAATCTTAGTGCTTCGAATCCTATTTTACCCTTCTGTGTTGAAGGTTATTATCCTGACCTAACTGTGAGTGCGATAACACATGCACACACAGCGCTGGCAGCTCAGGCAACTGACCACTAGGGAAACTGAGGAAGAGTGCTTCTGAAGGGGGGGATATAGGCATGGTTTTATCCGGTACAGAGGCTGCTGCAAACTCTGCCAAGCTGCAAAGATCGCAGAGGAAACCTCTTGAGGACACCTTGCACCAAAAAAGGATGAGCTAATATATTTTATGTCTTGTTTTCTGATACTGTGCTTAGCACCTCATAAAACAGGAAAGCTTTAACTTGGGGATTTTTGTGTTTTTAAGTGTTTACAGTCTGAGAACTCAGTGCTCTGTACAACTACTGCACCAAAAACTTAGGTTAAAATGGAGCAAAATCTTACTGAAGGCAAAGCAGACACTCTGGATAGCTAGTTTGGCAATAAAAGTTCACAGTACTGGGTCCTATGTTAAATACAAAACAGTATGATCAGAGTCTCACATAATCATATATTTCTTGCCTGTTAAAAAGAATGAAACCATTGAAGTTTTTGACTGCTGTATTTCTAAAATTACATCTGAGTCCTGATGATGTCACTAAGAACTCATGCAAAAGGAGTGTTTGAGTTTATCATATTGCTAAATAAAGCTTTAAAACTCTGTGCTACGCTATTTATAAAAGTGGTAATAGTAGAACAATATCATAAGGTGTGCTGAACTGGTATAATAGGTTATTGTGTTTTGCTTTTCTGGTGACCATCTGAACCACTGCAAAAGTAACAGTACACGATAGCGATATTATTCACTGCGTGATGCATATTCCTGATTTGTTCTTTGTTCTGCATAATTATCCCTTTTCCAATGAGTTCTATGCAATTTTCACACACATTTCATCAAGCATCAAATTATGAAGCAAGAACAGACTCCTATTATAGCCCATTACATATATAATCATTGCTGCCACCTATTATTTGTTGTTTCCAGCCAATGGGGTTTCTGCATTACTGAGTTTTCCACAGAACAATTATGAAGTAGGTGAGACTTGGATGGTCTGCTTCTTACCCTTGGAATTACTTTGCTTCACATTTGGCAGCTCAAGTGCCAAATGAGCGTGAAATTGTGTGTTTGTAGCATTCGGGCGTTGGCTATATGACTGTGAGGAAGCTGACTTTCTGTTAGTTCAGGAATTGTATCTATACCACCCCGTCCTGACTGTGAGCAACATGGTAATTGGAAGCGTTAGCAACAGGCATATTAAAAATCACCATCTGTCTTAAACCCATGACAGTAATGGAAGCTGGGGTTGAGTTTATTCCACAAAAGAAATTGTGAGACAATGTAGGATATTCTAATCACAGATTTTTGGACTTTGCTTTACAATAAGAAAGGAGCAAAGATCCCTTAAGTCAGGAAGAGTGCAATTTCCTAGGCCTTTCCTTCAGCCTCTCAGGATTTAAGATGTAGAATTCAAGAATGTGTATGTAGGCATACATTGTGCTTCCATCTTACATGGTCAGATACATCTATTAATGGAAACATGGAGCAGTAGAAACCTTTGTGACATCCCAGTAGTGCAAACTTTGATTTTCTAAGCAATCTATTGCAGTGCTGCAATAAATAATGATTTCTTATTGTAAAGTACTCTCCTTGTCAGAGTTTTGGTAGGAAAAAGATTTTTTTTTTTACTGCTTATGGCCTATAATTGGCAAGCTTTGCACTGCCTGCATTGGCATAAGTGTCTGCTTTCAACCATGGAAAAATATCGAATCATTTTAGGGAGATTCACTGTCTCCTTATGTCATAAACCAAAAGTTTCAACAGTAAATCGCAGTAGAGGAGATGAAGATGTGGAGAAAGATGTGTAAAATAAAGAAATATGACTTTGAAAGGTCCTGGTTAATACAGTGTATAAGCATATATATAAACAATGTCACCTATTGTTAAATGTGTAATACAACTTGACCAAATGGTTTGTTAATAGCAGTCGTTGCAAGTGAGATTGTATATGTATTTGCAATTGCAAAGCACCTTTTGGAACTGATGTTTTCCTTCTCTGACTTCAAGGAATAGGATCTAGAGAAACATCAAGAAGAGACTAATACTCTTTTTTGGCCAATAAGTTACAATATCCTTCTTTGCTTTCTTGCTTGCTTGTTTTATCTTCTTTGCAAGATTAACTCTGATTTTTCTGTAACAGGCACATAGTTGTCTGTGGTCACATAACACTTGAAAGTGTGTCCAACTTCCTGAAGGACTTCCTGCACAAGGATAGGGATGATGTCAACGTAGAAATCGTCTTTCTGCATAAGTGAGTAGCCTTTCAAGATTAGTCTTATCATCTGTTACTAAAACTCATTAAAATAAGCCGTATCTTTTTTGGGAAGAGAGAGGATCTTTCAAGCTCCAAATAACCATAAAATTAATGTTTGCAATTACTTTTGTTAACAATGTATTTTGAAAGGAGGGTTGTTTTCTGCAATTGTTTTATAACCCATTGCTAGGTGTAGGTGTTTCAAGCAGACAGACTTCGGACCCAATCACGTCAATTGTGAGGTAGATAGCTTAACACAATGGAATTATGAAATAAAAAATGTTGAAATACTAATAAATAGATGTGAGAATTTTCTTTAGTGGCAAATATTTCTAGTGAAACTACCAAAACCGGTAAAATCAGTAAAATTAGTGAAAAATACTGTATGTCATAAGAACTTATGCTATCTGAGAACACATTTTCACCGCTGATTTCATTAGTAAAAAAAGCTTATTTCATATTGCACACTATTTATAAAAAGAAAAATGTAGGTGCAGATGTAGTTTTAATATGAATGAGATACATTACGTTACAGATATAGTGAAGATAGAAAAGAAATTCTTGTCACGGCAATAATTAGTGCTGCTCTTTTACCCATATATACATACCTACACACACATGGTCTCTTGCATTTTTCTGATGTGGGATTTGGAAAGGTGTCTTAGGGTGGTTGCTGTTTATTGCAGGCTCTGCATGACATGTAATAAAACATCAAATGGGCGTGCCTATGGGAGAAGCTGCTAGAAATAGCCATGTGCTAGAGAGGGAGAGACAGCGTGAAAGGTCTTTTCTGCTCTGGAATGGCATCTGTTTAGAAGTGTTGCAAGTTATGAATGAGTAATGTTTTTGCATTTAGCAGCAAGTTCTGCACTTTTCTTCTTGTCAAAGCGATTAAAAAGTTAAAGAATCGTTTATGATGATTCAAAGGAAGCTGAAAAACTAAGAATCAGCAGCACTTGCACAATTTTTTTATCTAGTCCTTTCAAATTGAGTCCTATCAAACTAAAGATGATATCGTCAAGTAACTACATTGTTTGCTTGTTTCCCCTCTCCAAGTAATAACAAGAATTGACTGTCAGAGCAAAGCAGAGCGCCAGATTTCCACAGTGGAAATGCATGGTGATAGGATCGGGAAACTGCATGTGCACATGAAGGGAGATTAGCACCTGGCTACTTGTTCATGCCTGCTTTCTTCTGTACCTTCACAGACAAATGTTTGCCTGTATCTGTTTTATTTTCTTATTAAATTTAGCATCCGGCCTGACAAAGATCTCATGCGCTTACTATGTAGCTATTAAATCCCTTCTGTTTGAATGAGTGGTATCAGAAAAGGTATTTACAAGGTTGGTGCCACATTATGTAATAGGTTGTGATCCATTTAATTTTTTCTGTTTATGGCAAAGAGAAATGAGACGGAAAGTCACAGCATAATTACGTTTGTTTTAATTGTAGCTCATACAGGCCACAGGGTCCCTATAGGGTTCCTTTTCTGGCTTTTAGCGATTTTGCATTGAGCTCTCTTATCCGATGCAGTCGGCTGTTTTGAGAATGGTGGGGACATGCAGAGGATGATTGTTTCACTAGACGATTTCTGTGGAGGATGCCGTCTGAGCATGTTTTCAAATGGGTGCACCAATTCCTCTGGATTCACG
>NW_008825162.1:5550862-5560358 GCF_000699105.1 Pygoscelis adeliae
AGAGCAGCACAGTGAGGTGGGCCAGGAGCTCTGTAGACAGAAGGAAGGAAGTGAAAGCGGTGTAGCATTTGTCTTTTAAGTACTGCACGCTGTTTCCACACCACAGGAAAAGCACCAGCAGAAGTCTGCATACCGAAAATAAAGAAATGGGGTGGTTTATAAATGAAGGAAATGGGGCAGTTATGGAAACTGACTTCTCATTTGCTGTTGTGTTTTCTTCCTCTTCCCAATGCAGTATCTCCCCTAACCTTGAGCTGGAAGCTCTTTTTAAACGACACTTCACTCAGGTGGAATTTTATCAGGGTTCAGTCCTTAATCCCCATGACCTGGCGAGAGTGAAGGTAACAGCTCTGTTGTTCTGTTCTCCTGCTAATTGACTTTTTTAAAGTACTCATTGCATTATTTGGAAAAAAACCCAACCAGTAAAGCTCTTCTTCATGTAACCCCAAAAGATTGTTTTTCCATCTCTATTAGCTTGCCTAATAAATTATAATATCTCTCCTTATAAACCTCGTTTTCCCTATATCTTTAGATCTTCAAAGCTAAGGTAACGCTATGACTTAAGATACATTGTCTGCCATTCCATTGAACTCTTTATGAATTTTTCATTGGGGTTTAGTTCAAGAGTCTATTTTACATTAATGTTTGATATAATAGAACATTGTCTTACAGTAATTGCTTAAAATGCTATTGTCTTACCTTCATCAGAATGATTAGAAAATAGTTTTTCACTTGTCAAACCCTTTTTCTATTGTCTAGAATCCTGGGGAAAAAAATACAATTTAAGATTTTTGGTAGCTAAAATGAGATGGCTTTATTGTCTAGAATTCTCCATGGTAAATTATTTTGTACTCTTAAAGCAAAGCATGAAGCATGAAGCTTAAATGAAAAAAAAAAAAAGATGGCAAGCTGTCAGATACAGCATTAACTCTTTTATGTTTCTTTTTTTAAATGGAATGTAAACCGGCTACTTAAGCCAAGAATATTTTAGTGCAATGTTAACACTTTCTGGAGTATTAATCATGTCTTTTGTCCATTTTGGCTGCCGAAATTGCTTAACCTTTTGTAGCCCAACACACACTGTTTCAGTTCATCTGAACAAAATGCTCTAATTATGACCATAAAATTGTGTGTTGGTATTTTGTGTTCTGTTTTCCACCCTTCTTTGTGTTGGTATTTGGTTGTATACACTGAAAAATACTTTTGTCATCTGCTTTGGGTTAAATAGAGCTAAGGTTTGTGTGAACATAGAGGTCCTGTGAACAGATCAGTTCTCCTCCTCGTGCTTTCTAAAACTGGTGCTCAGATTCTAAATCACCAGTTCAGCCGCCTCCTCCTGTCTGTAATCGGAAGGTACTTAAATCCCCAAACGAAGCTGCAGGACTTGTGGGAGCACTGTACTGACATAACAGGAACTTCCTATGGGTTTAGGGGTCTAAATTTCAGTATCTGGTTACAAAAAGTATGTCTATTTACACCCTCATGCCTCAGCTGATACAACACGAGTCAATAATTGAACTACTGACCTAGTCTGAGCATCATAAGCAAGTTTCAAGAAATTGCTATGTGTATGAGAGAGCCGTTATCATCACCCACATTAACTCACGTTAGCCTTGTAACATTTTTGATTAGCAGTATTAAGAACTGATATTCACACTCATGATGGCAGTGTTGGATTCCCTAATCCTTCATGATGAAAGAAGAGCTGGAAAGAGAGGTTGCTATTTATGTTTGCTTTTTCTTTGGTGTCTCAGATAGAGTCAGCAGATGCGTGCCTAATCCTTGCCAATAAATACTGCGCTGACCCAGATGCTGAAGATGCCTCCAATATTATGAGGTAAACTCATTAGTTTTTAATAGGTTTTTGTTCTTAACTCTGATTAGATAACTTCTGGTGTCCAGATAGGCAGTAGCCACACACAGCTTTATTGCTGATCTGTTGCACTTGAAGAACATTGCAGGATTTTTTTTTTTTTAGGGGACAAATTACAAGATTATCTCAAAAGTTCAGAGATGAGGATACTCTAAATTCCTGCCTAAACTGTTTTATTTTAGCTCCTTTAGAAAGAGCGTGTCAGAAGAGACGCTTGGAGCACAAGCTTTGGTACTCAAGTTATTTTGCAGGACCTAGGGTTTAAGTATTCAGAGCTGAATGCAGTCCCAATAGAAATGAGAGGAAAGGGAATGCAGTTATGTTGTTGCAACAACATGTTACGTGAGTTCCTGTACTGAGTGGGCTGGTGTTAATGATGGGACAGAAGGACCCTTCATCACTTCATGCCTCATTGCTCCTTGGTGTATCTACTTCTACAAGTAATTACGCTGCTTGGGGGAAAGCAAGGTAAACGCTTCATGATGGTAACGATACAGTGGTCTCCTAGCTCCATCCTCCTTTTTTTACACTGAAGATCAAACATTGCTTATTTTGATTGACAAGGCACTTACCACGCTAGGGATCACCAGATCTTGTCCTGCTTTCCTTCTTATGTTCTCTGAAGAAAGAAGATGAAAGAGTCAGTCAGTAGATGGTAGCTAGAGTTACAACAAAGATCAACGATTCCATTTTCTGTGTTTTGTTCATACAACCCTACTTTTAATGAGACCAGTCTCTCCTTTTTAAAATTAAAATTTCAATTATTTGTTAAAAATTCTCTAACATAGAATTGGCCAGTGTTGTGAACCAATTTTACTGGCCTGATAGATGTTTGCATGCTGTGAATTGAAGGAAGGGGAGAAATAAAAAAAAAAAAAATTAATAAAATTACTGCTCTGGAAGAAGTTCGCTGGGTGCAGGAGATCTGGCAGTCTGTGGAAGGTGCAGGGTTTAAATATGCCTAATTTCATTTTCCAAACATGCTTTTGAGTTTCAACGCAAGAAACTTTGTTTTGACATTAATTGCGTAAACACATCAAAAATATTCCAGTTGCAGATTAGTGCATTCTTAATAGATTTAATACATTTAATGTAATAAAATGCAAAAGTGTTATTTTGAGAGTGGAATTCTCTTGAGTTTTCTCACATTTAAATGAATTTAATTCAACAAAATTGAATGTTTAATTAAATAATTCGGTAAGAAATGGAAAATTAGAAGGAAGACTTGTTTTTTCCTTCCAAAAGAGAACATAAATTAAAATCATGCATACAACTTTTTTTATCTGTTTTATGCTCTAGCTTTGATAGGCTTCAAAGCGCAAGCCAGACCAGCAGTTTGCAAAATACTTCCTACAAAACACCAATGTCAACAGTTATGGCATTCAGAGTCTTATGAGACTGGTGATTCCATAATAATTCAGACTATTTTTCGGTTTGTTTTATCTTCTTTTTCTACCTTTAGTTTGTATGTACAGAACTGATTTTTTTGGCTTGTTTCTCGCTTTAATTTTCTTCAGTGCTTTTTTAATTTCCAAATTGTATGTTCCTCTCTTCATAACACGTTATCAATCCACTCATTTCTCAAACATTTTTCTTTCCAGCCACTTCTAATCTGTACACAGTTGAGTATATCTTAGGCTCATTAAATAATTAAGAATGCAGTCAAGCTCAGATTATAGAAGTGGCCCCATGTTTTATAAATTCAGAGTTCAAATATCAGTTTCAATATTGAGCTTTGGAATAATCCACAAAAATTAAGATGAGTTTGCATGTGGATTTATGTCAAACAAAAACATTATTCAAGATGTTTAAATACGATGAATGTCTAGCAACTATAAATAAATATTATATGGTGGGGCAGAAAGAAACAGATTCTTTTCAGACTTGAAAACTTGATCAATTATGTTGATTCAAAGACATGAAGATAATCACTGAAGGTGACATAGTAATTGCAAGGGTATTATTTGCTTAACAGAATGAGCACAGTGTCTGAACAGAGCTGCTAAAACAAGTTTCTTTTTCTGCAAATTCCGTAAGAGTAAACCATTCAACCATCAAGCTTGATGTTCTCTAGTATTAGCTGACGGTTATTAACTGAATTTGACTAGATGTAAATATTGCATAGGTCTGACTTCAATCGGTATGCTCTACAGCCAGATGAATAAGAGGGTACAGTTTTAATTGTGGGACTTGACAACACAGTAGAGTAAAGGTATTGGGATACATTATCTAAGTATCCCACCAGCTGAAAGTTATTTTGGTTTTTCTTTTATTTTTTAGAGTTATTTCAATAAAGAATTATCATCCGAAGATAAGAATTATCACTCAGATGTTGCAGTATCACAATAAGGTAACGTGGCAACCAACAGTGTCTCTCCCCAGAGTTTTTGCTACATTGCATTCACTCATACACAGTTTTTCTATCTCCACTAATAGTAAGTATTTTTCTTTCCAAACAAAAATGTCCTAATAAGCCTTGTCATGTAATCCAATTACAAGGTAATTCAGTTTTATTTATATATGCAAGGGAGTTTATCAAAATCCTCTGACATTTATTAATTGCCTAGGGTCTCATTCTTAAAGCTACAGTGTCCATAGTTACTATTGATTCCAGATGAGCTTTTAACCACTCAGCTTCTGTAAGTTTTGCTCATCTTATTACACTAGAGCTACCCAAGATGAATTGGTGGCC
This sequence comes from Pygoscelis adeliae, assembly GCF_000699105.1. NCBI lineage: Eukaryota > Metazoa > Chordata > Aves > Sphenisciformes > Spheniscidae > Pygoscelis > Pygoscelis adeliae. The sequence continues at coordinate 5,555,428 of NW_008825162.1, forward strand.
TCTAGGCAAGTCATCTGAAGTCAGTTCTTTGTGGGTACTTAAAAAATAAAAAGCATAGAGTTATTGTCTTAGTGGAGATTTATTGTGATTTTGTGTTTCTTGCATGACAATGTAGACCTGAAATTGCCAAGTAGCAGGTACAAAATAAATGAAATTAAGTGTTTTTTCATATAAAACATAATTCAGTTGTGAAATTTGTTCCTAAAAATATTGTGGAGATCAAAATTATAAATCCACTTTGGAAAGGAATTTGGCAAATTTTTGATGGTAAACCTGTGGCCTCTAAACGCAATGGAGTCAATTCATTCAATCCTGAGATGAGGAAGTCCATAAACTGCTGATGAACAGGGCTAGGAAGAATATATCAGAGGATGGACTACTCATATGTGACCTGCTGCTTTTATTGTTTCTAAAAGCTTCCGTCACTGCCCAGTGTTGGAGAAAAGGCTTGGCTGGGTAGACCTTCATTCAATGAAGTACAATAATCCTGGTACTCAGAAGGTTTGACTGCTAACAACTCCTTATACCTGTAATCTTTGGCTAGAATGAGAGCAATTACTGTTGCTTGTGATGTCCTCTTCCTGTACGTGAATGGAAGGAGCCTGTCTTTTTATAGAATAAAAGCAAGGTGTTTCTCTGCTTTAAACAGGTTCAGAGGGGAAGATCTTTCAAATACTGCGTTTTTCCTTGTATTTCCAATGAATGTGTCTTCAAGAATAGCTTTTATCAAAGCGCTGAACTGTAATATTACTTATGAAGGGAAACAAGCATAAAGGCCTCTGTGTTTCCTTATGTCTATGCATTTCTATAAGGCACATGGAAGAGAGAATCTCATAGAGTTATGCCAATAACTGAACAATATTAATACCTGTCTAACTGACCAGTGTCAATACTGGAGGTCTGTCTTGACTAGCTATTTTCTTTATTCTATCCTTATAATTAGCAGTCTTAGGAAAAAGTTTGGATTTTCACTAAGTCAAGTGCTATCCTTCAGGGTGGAAGGAATGAAATAGAAAAGAGAGATGATGTTGTAGACCTTATTAAATGATAAAGTCTTACAAAGGTTGCAGCTTCACACAAGTTGTAATCTAAGTTATGTTAGATACCTGTATATTATGTATGTGCCTTATCAGTCAGAGAGTAGCTCAAAGTGCTGTAAAAGGAATACACAGAAGGGAAGGAAAACTTTACAACATTCTGTGGTTTGTTCAGGTGTGAGGATGGGCCTGGCAGAGTGTCACAGCCAGAATATGGCTTAAGAAATGTAAGATTTTGTCTATAATAGGTAATATAGTTGGAACGTTTCTTAGCATAGACTTGGCAACTCTAAAGTACTTGGAGTGATTCTGCCTGCTCAGAAAAAGTCAAGCCAGTAACAAAGAAAATCATTCACTGCTATCTCCTTCAATACTGTACTATATTTGAGGAAGTATTTCTGGTTCTTCACCGGTGGTTTTTTTTTCATTTGTTTGTTTCTTTTCCAGGCTCATCTGCTAAATATCCCAAGCTGGAACTGGAAAGAAGGGGATGATGCAATCTGTCTTGCTGAGCTCAAGCTGGGTTTCATAGCCCAGAGCTGCCTGGCACCGGGCCTTTCAACAATGTTAGCCAACCTCTTCTCTATGAGGTCATTCATAAAGGTAATGTCTTGTCTCATTAAAATGTATTAGTCCACAATTCAGTTTGTCAGAGAGCTGAGTAGAAAACATGGCTCAAATATGAAACAGATAGGAAGACATTAATAGATTTTGTAAGACGAAAAAAACAGCACACACTTACATACAAAAGTTCTCTGCTGCAAATTGGGCAATGAGCCAGGTTCTGTCAAGTTATGTTTTTATTTTTATTCAGCAAGTGTTTGGCCTTTAAATGATTGTTCAAAGCATCATCCATTTCCAGGGAGATATTTCTGGTGTTTTGTGTTTTACTTTGTTTTAGACAAAACACATGTTTATCTACGAGAAAAGCCCCTGCTGCTAAAACAAAAATATGATTTATATATGTCCCATATAGCAACAAAGCGCCCAGAAAAAAGGACTGATCATTTTGGTCTTCTACATCAAGTGGCTAGTGGACTTCTGGCTGTGAGAGTAAATAAGGAACATGTGTTGGAGCTGAAGCCTGAACTTCCTACAACATCATTTGTGTATTTGTTTCTCCTCAGTAGAAGAGCTCTTTTGGATTTACGTGGCAAAATTTTAACTCAGTTATGCCTAGACTTCTATGGCCGCTGTACTAGTTCAAACAGTGGCGTACAAGGTAGGCCATGGTCCACTTCAAGTCCATTGTGCAAGTAAGCAAAAAAAACCCCAAAAAACTCCTAATATCCTCAGGTGAGAAAGCCAGGACTGTTCTCATGGAGGTGCACATATCAGTGCAGGGCAGTGAGTCTTTATGTAGTTCTTGTGACATCCTGAAATTCTTACTAAGGTATCCTCTGGAGACCCCCAAAAAATTGGAGACAGCAGCCTCCTGTATGTCAAAAATATTCCAGACTATTACATATAGTCAAAAAAATGCCAGTTTTCAATACAGAAACAAGCCTGGGCTCTGCACTTTACTGTCTGCAGTTACGATGTTTGCATCTTTATTCATGTTCTGAAAAAAAAAAAAGCTGTTTTGCTTCAGTAGAGTCAAACTTGGGAACTGTCTATGACTCATCAGCGTATGGTCACTTTGATATTAATCCTTTCTATTTATATCCCAAAAGAAAACTGTATCTCTTATGAACTTCATTCTTCTTGCTGGTCATTTTGGTCTGCCTCACTCTTGTCTGGTGTGGTAACCCAACACTCTCAGGACTCTCAAACATTTGTAACAGTCACACTAATGTATCCAAATTACTGAGGTAACCTGTTCTATGAACTTGCTCTTGAAATCAGAAGCAGGCCTGAAACTTTTGCTCAGCTTCTGTCTTTCCAGAATCAGAAGGGATCAGTTTTCTCTCGAGGAGATCCAAATATATGGGTATCTTCAGAAGCCCCAGTCTTAATGCAAGTTATCTTAATACTGAATTTAAACTTGCAGTGAGAAAATTGAGAGATTCAGAAGTGGTAAAGTGTACACATATCTGACTATGGGGGAACTGTATTAGAGACACACACATTTATGGCCTGGATTTGTAGTTAAAATGTTTAGACGAGTCAAAAACTGCAAATGTAAAGGTATCATCTTTCCAGAAAACATATCAAACCACTTATGCCATTATCTTACCTACCTTCAATCCTATATTTTCTTATAAGATATTCTTATAATAATTTCAGTACAAGTGACAGACTGGACTATCTCACTGATGAACAGTTTTAAGCTGAAGGCTCAGCTTTGCAAGGCACTACTCAGATTACGTCTGAGTATTTCTATATACACAGAATGAGCATAAAAATAGCCATGATTTTGATTTGGAGGAAGCTATCAATGTCAGCTTTGCTCTTGTATCTGTGATTATATACAGTTAGAAACAGAATAGGATACAGACATAACTTGTGTTACTTCAGATGTCATCTTCAGATGGCACTGAGAGAAAAAAATGCCATCAAATAGTGCATTGGGAGAATGCAAGACTCTGTTAGTACTGGTTAAAAAGATGTCTGCTACTTAACTAAGAATGAATTGTCTGGGCAAGTAAAATGCATATTGTCATTTCCAAAGATCTCTGAGTATATTAAAATCTAAAGCAAAATAAACGTACAAGAACTGAGACATATTTCTTCATGAGAATCCAACTCAATTGGTGACAGCAAAAGGTTTGTTTCTTTATTTAGCTGAAAGGATGTTCTTTCTCCAAGCTGTCTCACTCTTAAAACTGTATTTGAAAGAGAAAACTATTACTTAGTGGTGGCTTTGAATCAACAGTGTATTGTAGGAGAGCAGCTACTTTGATTGGAATTGTTAAAGAGGACCCTATTGAAAAGAAAGATGTCCATTCCCTGAAAGAACTTCCACCCCTTTTCATTTAGAGCACTGAATTTAAGTATTGTCAGACCTTCATAAATTCCTTGGGCAAACATTATTAGTGGAGTCGCCCACAAGCTAGGAGATTGCCAGGAAAATGTACTGAAACTTCTGTATTTTTTTAAAGAACGCTTGAAATGTGTGTTTGTTCCTCCTCCTTCATAACGTGATTAGAAAGTGATTTAATGTGCCATAAATGTTTGGTCAGTCAAACACAAATGAACATGATTGATGGTGACACTGCACACATTTAACTCATTATGTGTTACTTTACAGCAAAATGATTTGTGTAAACAGTCTGCCCAGTATTAGAGGTAAAACAAACTAAGAAACCTCAAAATATTATATTTGTTCCTAATATTTTCCTTTTGGTTTTAGCGATGTAATCTCACATGGAATCTTTTATGTCCTCTTTGGCACCAAACTGAACAAAAAGAAAATCAGCTCAAAAAGATTAAGGTTCTGTAAACACTTAAAGGAAGAAAGATCGATTGCACAACAAACGATATGTTAAGCAAAAAAAAAAAACCCAACACCTATAAACTGTATTTCAACAGTCCATTCTTTTTACAGCACAGAATGTTATCATTGGTGTATTAATAAAGGAGTTGGGACTCTTTATTACTTGCATAGTCTCAGATAAAGGTGGAAATACTATACTGTAGTGCAATTTTTGTGTTGTTTGGATTAGCAAATGTATACCAGAAGTCTAGCCATATGAAAAACATTGCAAAGAGTAAGTAAATAGAATAGAAGGCAGAGGTGGTCACATTTTGTCCCTTTATACAACCATGCAAGCCCATGAGTTAGTATTGTTGTGTAAATTAGTAAAATGTGGAATGTGGTTCTTGAGTGTAACACAAGTCCACAAACGAATTAGTTTTGTCTTTGCTCTGTTGGTAAGATGGTACACCTCATTCCAGATCTGAAAAATGATCCAGAGCCATCTCAATTCTCCTCTAAGCTATTTTGAGAGCAGG
>NW_008825162.1:5560373-5563524 GCF_000699105.1 Pygoscelis adeliae
CTGTTGCTCACACACACACATATGCAATGCCCACTTCTCCCACTACATTCCTTTCTAGTCCAGGCTGAAAGAGAGACATAATAAAGCCACACAGATTTACATCAGTCAGGTGCTCACCTACACTGATGGAACACATCAACTGCCTTGCTATTTATTTTTGGCCACCTAGGCAGCCTTGGGCTATTTTAAAGTATGAGACTAGGATATGCACAGTGAATTTCTTCAAATGAAGAACTTTAAAAGGCGGGTGGGGAGGGAATGCAACTCCTCAACTTATTGTGAAGTTCTTCAGGAAGCTGAGTAATAAATGGATTACCTGATCCTCCTCACAGGATTTAGACTAAATATTAATGTAGCCTGTTCCCAAAGACATTTATTCTCTAAAAGGTCTGCCTGAATACAATATTTTTAATCATTGAGTCTAGGAATCAAAAACGGGTGTGATTGAAAACTGTTTGCTATTTATGAACAGTATCAGTCCTTGTGATAAGAGTGATATATTTGTCTTGAACTGAAGTCTACCATGCAGTGCATTTTTCTGCCAATCATTTGAATAGATCAACCCCAATCTATCTTTTGCACTATGATTGGATAGAAATACTGCCCTCTTTTGTAAATTTGAAAGTATTAAAAGTCGAGCCTGTATGCCTTCGAATTCAAACCCATCAAGGCCAGCATCTAAAGAAGAATTAGGTGTCATAATATTTCAAGAATACTCTCTCTGCTTTGACCTACTACAAGACTCTAGATTAGTATGAACAATGAAAAAGTGCATATATCTCTCATTTGAAATTAAAGCTAATCTTAATTAGCATATGTGATGTTTTTTAAAACATACTCTTTTCATGCCAATTTTAAAAAACATTCTTGCATACAGAAAGAACTGTGGGAATAGTTGGCTGAGGTTGTAAAATTTTTATACCACTAAGGATACTTGTTAGCTTTGATTTAAGCAGACAATGGAATAGAGTAAAGAGGTAGTTGATAATTTATAATACTTAAGGAAATTCAATTATAAGACTGTAAATCTAAGAAGCTTCACTCTCTGCTAGGAATGTATGAACTGCTTTCAGCCAAGTACTTATCTGTCAGGTTTTGATATCCATATCTAAAGGCATAATAAAACCAGACATTCACACAAGCAATTTGGGAGCATTATAGGTGAACATGAGGAAATGTTTAAAATATATTGCTTTCAATGTACAACTTCTTTTCAACTACCAGTCAAGAATAGTCTGTGTGTACTTTCTTTTTACTCTCATCTATGTTGTTAGAAAAAAAAAACCCACAATGCTGCGGAGAAGAGAATTGTAAAATTAAACGTCAGGAAGCCCTGGAAGCGTTCTGAGCCTAGGGGGAGGCAGGAGTCCCTGTGTTAGATGGAAGCAGATGAAAACAGCTTGGCAAGGGCTCAAGAAAATTGCCTCAGTGAAGATGTTATTTGCTGGCATTTTTTTGTAAAACATTTCTCTACGTGGGCTTCTGGGCATCTTGGAAGAAAAAATTTTATATGGATTTTAGAAAGGAAATAGGAAACAGCTTTCATGTTGTTTACAGAGTGCTTTAATTTTTTTATATAAACCTTATAATTTTGGGAAGAAAGTTCAGAATTTCTGAATTGCATGCACTTAGACAAAGTACTGCATACTGGGACACGTATGCTGAACAAAAAAAAGTTAGGCCACTAGTATAAAGCGAGATCACTCTAATAACAGAACTAAAATATTCAAGTGCTATTCTAGAGAGATCATGAATAGAATTAATTCATTAATTTACTGTACTTTTTGTGGGTTTTTTAATTAGTCAGTTAGATAGGGTAGTTTATCAAAGTAAATATATGTCTAAAATATCAAATGGATGGTCTTCCAAACATCTGAAATTATTCTCAAAGGCTGTTTAGTGCTCTTTCCTTGGTGGTGATGAGCTGAGCTTATTCAATGCCAGGGAGCAGACTTTACAGCTGCTTTCATTGTGCTATAAAGGAATTTTCATTGTGTCACTTCTTTAATATTTATAAAGACACCCCACCATCCTCTCCCTGTTTTTCCTTGCAAAATGCAATAAAAGATCCTAAGTCACACTACAACTCTAGCATTAGTTCTCTGTCTCGGTAGTGAGACTTAGATCTTGACAGAAGAGATTATATAGCATTATCAGGTTCGGATATACTCAATCTCTTTCACGTAACTATTTACGTCATTACACTGACGTACATAGCAAATGCTATGAACAAGATAGATCCGTTGGAGCTACAGAGCTCCTGATAATTACAGGGCCGGGGATAGGACTGGATGTATTAAGGGTTTAGGTTTTTTCCTGACAATACTAATGGTTGTGCTTGCAAAGATGTACATCGTTTTTTCATCTCTCTGTCACCATGTCTCACTAGGAAATGATTGTATTATGTAAATATATTTGCTGATAACAACATTCTATCTATATACAGATAGAGGAGAGCAGAGAGGCATTGAGACTTAACAAAAGATACAGATGAAAATTAGATTTCTTCTCTTGGGATACACTATGTCATTTTCCAGCTATTCTTCATACAGGCTATTGAATCAGTGGGTAATTTGTTTTATGACTATCCAGGAGACAGAATTGCGGTGTAACAGTCAGGGGAAGATAATCACGTGCTTACAGTACTAGAGAGGAACTTGGGAGGTATAGATTCAAGTCACTGCGGTGGTATGGCGCGTTCTGTGTGAGGTCCAACAGTTAACGTAAACTCTCTTTACCTTTCTTCCTAGCTGTGATTGGAATAATTTTTTGTTGCTATTTGTTAAAATTTCCTCTTGAGTTTGTAAGGTCTCTGAAGAAAAAAAAATTACTTCTTACTGTTTGTACCAACACACCATCCTGTGATAACATTTTGCTATGATTTACCACCAAAGTCAAAAGAAAATGCTGCGTACTTATTCTTAATAATTTATAGTGTGGTCACCAGTAGAAGGAAGTGAATGATTCCTTGTTGCTGCATCAACCACTAATTGTACTCTCTTGTTACCTTTCTAGAATGTTACATTTACTCATGTTAATGCAGTTTCAGCTTGAAGTATGATAGTTATTTAACCTGAGGGATAAAAATTACAGAATGACCTGCAAAGTCTTCTCCTTACGATCATGCAGGGGAAGGTCTTTCATACAGACA